>NW_026600236.1:0-64614 GCF_029448725.1 Salvelinus fontinalis
GACAAGTGGCCTCCATTAACGAGAGTAGTCTACCTGACAAGTGGACTCCATTAACCAGAGTAGACTACCTGATAAGTGGCCTCCATTAACCAGAGTAGACTACCTGATAAGTGGTCTCCAATAACCAGAGTAGACTACCTGATAAGTGGCCTCCATTAACCAGAGTAGACTACCTGACAAGTGGCCTCCATTAACCAGAGTAGCCTACCTGATAAGTGGCCTCCATTAACCAGAGTAGCCTACCTGATAAGTGGCCTCCATTAACCAGAGTAGTCTACCTGATAAGTGGCCTCCATTAACCAGAGTAGTCTACCTGATAAGTGGCCTCCATTAACCAGAGTAGTCTACCTGATAAGTGGCCTCCATTAACGAGAGTAGTCTACCTGACAAGTGGCCTCCATTAACGAGAGTAGTCTACCTGACAAGTGGACTCCATTAACCAGAGTAGACTACCTGATAAGTGGCCTCCATTAACCAGAGTAGACTACCTGATAAGTGGTCTCCATTAACCAGAGTAGACTACCTGATAAGTGGTCTCCATTAACCAGAGTAGACTACCTGATAAGTGGTCTCCATTAACCAGAGTAGTCTACCTGATAAGTGGCCTCCATTAACCAGAGTAGTCTACCTGACAAGTGGCCTCCATTAACCAGACTAGTCTACCTGATAAGTGGTCTCCAATAACCAGAGTAGTCTACCTGATAAGTGGCCTCCATTAACCAGAGTAGCCTACCTGATAAGTGGCCTCCATTAACCAGACTAGTCTACCTGACAAGTGTTCTCCAATAACCAGAGTAGTCTACCTGACAAGTGGTCTCCATTAACCAGAGTAGCCTACCTGACAAGTGGCCTCCATTAACCAGAGTAGTCTACCTGACAAGTGGCCTCCATTAACCAGAGTAGTCTACCTGACAAGTGGTCTCCATTAACCAGAGTAGCCTACCTGACAAGTGGCCTCCATTAACCAGAGTAGTCTACCTGACAAGTGGCCTCCATTAACCAGAGTAGTCTACCTGACAAGTGGTCTCCATTAACCAGAGTAGCCTACCTGACAAGTGGCCTCCATTAACCAGAGTAGACTACCTGATAAGTGGCCTCCATTAACCAGAGTAGACTACCTGATAAGTGGTCTCCATTAACCAGACTAGCCTCCCTGATAAGTCGTCTCCATTAACCAGACTAGCCTACCTGATAAGTGGCCTCCATTAACCAGACTAGCCTACCTGATAAGTGGCCTCCATTAACCAGACTAGTCTACCTGATAAGTGGCCTCCATTAACCAGACTAGCCTACCTGATAAGTGGCCTCCATTAACCAGACTAGCCTACCTGATAAGTGGCCTCCATTAACCAGAGTAGTCTACCTAATAAGTGGCCTCCATTAACCAGAGTGGTCTACCTAATAAGTGGCCTCCATTAACCAGAGTAGTCTACCTAATAAGTGGTCTCCATTAACCAGACTAGTCTACCTAATAAGTGGCCTCCATTAACCAGAGTAGCCTACCTGACAAGTGGCCTCCATTAACCAGAGTAGTCTACCTAATAAGTGGCCTCCATTAACCAGAGTAGTCTACCTAATAAGTGGCCTCCATTAACCAGAGTAGCCTACCTGATAAGTGGCCTCCATTAACCAGAGTAGTCTACCTGATAAGTGGCCTCCATTAACCAGAGTAGTCTACCTGATAAGTTGCCTCCATTAACCAGAGTAGACTACCTGATAAGTGGCCTCCATTAACCAGACTAGTCTACCTAATAAGTGGACTCCATTAACCAGAGTAGTCTACCTGATAAGTGGCCTCCATTAACCAGAGTAGTCTACCTGACAAGTGGCCTCCATTAACGAGAGTAGCCTACCTGATAAGTGGCCTCCATTAACGAGAGTAGTCTACCTGACAAGTGGACTCCATTAACCAGAGTAGTCTACCTGATAAGTGGTCTCCATTAACCAGAGTAGTCTACCTGATAAGTGGACTCCATTAACGAGAGTAGTCTACCTGACAAGTGGACTCCATTAACCAGAGTAGTCTACCTGATAAGTGGCCTCCATTAACCAGAGTAGTCTACCTGATAAGTGGTCTCCATTAACCAGAGTAGACTACCTGATAAGTGGTCTCCATTAACCAGAGTAGTCTACCTGATAAGTGGTCTCCATTAACCAGAGTAGTCTACCTGATAAGTGGCCTCCATTAACCAGAGTAGTCTACCTAATAAGTGGCCTCCATTAACCAGAGTAGTCTACCTGATAAGTGGCCTCCATTAACCAGAGTAGTCTACCTGATAAGTGGCCTCCATTAACCAGAGTAGTCTACCTGATAAGTGGCCTCCATTAACCAGAGTAGCCTACCTGATAAGTGGTCTCCATTAACCAGAGTAGTCTACCTGATAAGTATCCTCCATTAACCAGAGTAGTCTACCTAATAAGTGGCCTCCATTAACCAGAGTAGTCTACCTGATAAGTGGCCTCCATTAACCAGAGTAGTCTACCTGATAAGTGGTCTCCAATAACCAGAGTAGTCTACCTGATAAGTGGCCTCCATTAACCAGAGTAGTCTACCTGATAAGTGGCCTCCATTAACCAGACTATTCTACCTGATAAGTGGTCTCCATTAACCAGAGTAGTCTACCTGATAAGTGGTCTCCATTAACCAGACTAGTCTACCTGATAAGTGGCCTCCATTAACCAGAGTAGTCTACCTGATAAGTGGTCTCCATTAACCAGAGTAGTCTACCTGATAAGTGGCCTCCATTAACCAGAGTAGACTACCTGATAAGTGGCCTCCATTAACCAGACTAGTCTACCTGATAAGTGGTCTCCATTAACCAGAGTAGTCTACCTGATAAGTGGCCTCCATTAACCAGAGTAGTCTACCTGATAAGTGGCCTCCATTAACCAGACTAGTCTACCTGATAAGTGGTCTCCATTAACCAGAGTAGACTACCTGATAAGTGGCCTCCATTAACCAGAGTAGACTACCTGATAAATGGTCTCCATTAACCAGAGTAGCCTACCTGATAAGTGGCCTCCATTAACCAGAGTAGACTACCTGATAAGTGGCCTCCATTAACCAGAGTAGTCTACCTGATAAGTGGTCTCCATTAACCAGAGTAGTCTACCTGATAAGTGGCCTCCATTAACCAGAGTAGACTACCTGATAAGTGGTCTCCATTAACCAGAGTAGTCTACCTGATAAGTGGCCTCCATTAACCAGAGTAGACTACCTGATAAGTGGTCTCCATTAACCAGAGTAGTCTACCTGATAAGTGGCCTCCATTAACCAGACTAGTCTACCTGATAAGTGGCCTCCATTAACCAGAGTAGACTACCTGATAAGTGGACTCCATTAACCAGAGTAGACTACCTGATAAGTGGACTCCATTAACCAGAGTAGACTACCTGATAAGTGGCCTCCATTAACCAGACTAGTCTACCTGATAAGTGGCCTCCATTAACCAGAGTAGACTACCTGATAAGTGGCCTCCATTAACCAGACTAGTCTACCTGATAAGTGGCCTCCATTAACCAGAGTAGTCTACCTGATAAGTGGCCTCCATTAACCAGAGTAGTCTACCTGACAAGTGGCCTCCATTAACCAGAGTAGTCTACCTGACAAGTGGTCTCCATTAACCAGAGTAGACTACCTGATAAGTGGCCTCCATTAACCAGAGTAGACTACCTGATAAGTGGCCTCCATTAACCAGAGTAGACTACCTGATAAGTGGCCTCCATTAACCAGAGTAGCCTACCTGATAAGTGGTCTCCATTAACCAGAGTAGTCTACCTGATAAGTGGTCTCCATTAACCAGAGTAGTCTACCTGATAAGTGGCCTCCATTAACCAGAGTAGACTACCTGATAAGTGGCCTCCATTAACCAGACTAGTCTACCTGATAAGTGGCCTCCATTAACCAGACTATTCTACCTGATAAGTGGTCTCCATTAACCAGAGTAGTCTACCTGATAAGTGGTCTCCATTAACCAGACTAGTCTACCTGATAAGTGGCCTCCATTAACCAGAGTAGTCTACCTGATAAGTGGTCTCCATTAACCAGAGTAGTCTACCTGATAAGTGGCCTCCATTAACCAGAGTAGACTACCTGATAAGTGGCCTCCATTAACCAGACTAGTCTACCTGATAAGTGGTCTCCATTAACCAGAGTAGTCTACCTGATAAGTGGCCTCCATTAACCAGAGTAGTCTACCTGATAAGTGGCCTCCATTAACCAGACTAGTCTACCTGATAAGTGGCCTCCATTAACCAGACTAGTCTACCTGATAAGTGGCCTCCATTAACCAGACTAGTCTACCTGATAAGTGGTCTCCATTAACCAGAGTAGACTACCTGATAAGTGGCCTCCATTAACCAGAGTAGACTACCTGATAAGTGGACTCCATTAACCAGACTAGCCTACCTAATAAGTGGTCTCCATTAACCAGACTAGTCTACCTGATAAGTGGTCTCCATTAACCAGAGTAGACTACCTGATAAGTGGTCTCCATTAACCAGAGTAGTCTACCTGATAAGTGGCCTCCATTAACCAGAGTAGTCTACCTGATAAGTGGCCTCCATTAACCAGAGTAGACTACCTGATAAGTGGCCTCCATTAACCAGACTAGTCTACCTAATAAGTGGACTCCATTAACCAGAGTAGTCTACCTGATAAGTGGCCTCCATTAACCAGAGTAGTCTACCTGATAAGTGGCCTCCATTAACCAGAGTAGTCTACCTGATAAGTGGCCTCCATTAACCAGAGTAGTCTACCTGATAAGTGGCCTCCATTAACCAGAGTAGTCTACCTGATAAGTGGCCTCCATTAACCAGAGTAGCCTACCTGATAAGTGGTCTCCATTAACCAGAGTAGCCTACCTGATAAGTGGCCTCCATTAACCAGAGTAGACTACCTGATAAGTGGCCTCCATTAACCAGAGTAGTCTACCTGATAAGTGGTCTCCATTAACCAGAGTAGACTACCTGATAAGTGGCCTCCATTAACCAGAGTAGACTACCTGATAAGTGGTCTCCATTAACTAGAGTAGCCTACCTGATAAGTGGCCTCCATTAACCAGAGTAGACTACCTGATAAGTGGCCTCCATTAACCAGAGTAGTCTACCTGATAAGTGGTCTCCATTAACCAGAGTAGTCTACCTGATAAGTGGCCTCCATTAACCAGAGTAGACTACCTGATAAGTGGTCTCCATTAACCAGAGTAGTCTACCTGATAAGTGGCCTCCATTAACCAGAGTAGACTACCTGATAAGTGGTCTCCATTAACCAGAGTAGTCTACCTGATAAGTGGCCTCCATTAACCAGACTAGTCTACCTGAAAAGTGGCCTCCATTAACCAGAGTAGACTACCTGATAAGTGGACTCCATTAACCAGAGTAGACTACCTGATAAGTGGACTCCATTAACCAGAGTAGACTACCTGATAAGTGGCCTCCATTAACCAGACTAGTCTACCTGATAAGTAGCCTCCATTAACCAGACTAGTCTACCTGATAAGTGGCCTCCATTAACCAGACTAGTCTACCTGATAAGTGGTCTCCATTAACCAGAGTAGACTACCTGATAAGTGGCCTCCATTAACCAGAGTAGACTACCTGATAAGTGGACTCCATTAACCAGACTAGCCTACCTAATAAGTGGTCTCCATTAACCAGACTAGTCTACCTGATAAGTGGTCTCCATTAACCAGAGTAGACTACCTGATAAGTGGTCTCCATTAACCAGAGTAGTCTACCTGATAAGTGGCCTCCATTAACCAGAGTAGTCTACCTGATAAGTGGCCTCCATTAACCAGAGTAGACTACCTGATAAGTGGCCTCCATTAACCAGACTAGTCTACCTAATAAGTGGACTCCATTAACCAGAGTAGTCTACCTGATAAGTGGCCTCCATTAACCAGAGTAGTCTACCTGATAAGTGGCCTCCATTAACCAGAGTAGTCTACCTGATAAGTGGCCTCCATTAACCAGAGTAGTCTACCTGATAAGTGGCCTCCATTAACCAGAGTAGTCTACCTGATAAGTGGCCTCCATTAACCAGAGTAGCCTACCTGATAAGTGGTCTCCATTAACCAGAGTAGCCTACCTGATAAGTGGCCTCCATTAACCAGAGTAGACTACCTGATAAGTGGCCTCCATTAACCAGAGTAGTCTACCTGATAAGTGGTCTCCATTAACCAGAGTAGACTACCTGATAAGTGGCCTCCATTAACCAGAGTAGACTACCTGATAAGTGGTCTCCATTAACTAGAGTAGCCTACCTGATAAGTGGCCTCCATTAACCAGAGTAGACTACCTGATAAGTGGCCTCCATTAACCAGAGTAGTCTACCTGATAAGTGGTCTCCATTAACCAGAGTAGTCTACCTGATAAGTGGCCTCCATTAACCAGAGTAGACTACCTGATAAGTGGTCTCCATTAACCAGAGTAGTCTACCTGATAAGTGGCCTCCATTAACCAGAGTAGACTACCTGATAAGTGGTCTCCATTAACCAGAGTAGTCTACCTGATAAGTGGCCTCCATTAACCAGACTAGTCTACCTGATAAGTGGCCTCCATTAACCAGAGTAGACTACCTGATAAGTGGACTCCATTAACCAGAGTAGACTACCTGATAAGTGTACTCCATTAACCAGAGTAGACTACCTGATAAGTGGCCTCCATTAACCAGACTAGTCTACCTGATAAGTGGCCTCCATTAACCAGAGTAGACTACCTGATAAGTGGCCTCCATTAACCAGACTAGTCTACCTGATAAGTGGCCTCCATTAACCAGAGTAGTCTACCTGATAAGTGGCCTCCATTAACCAGAGTAGACTACCTGATAAGTGGCCTCCATTAACCAGACTAGTCTACCTGATAAGTGGCCTCCATTAACCAGAGTAGTCTACCTGATAAGTGGCCTCCATTAACCAGAGTAGACTACCTGATAAGTGGCCTCCATTAACCAGAGTAGACTACCTGATAAGTGGCCTCCATTAACCAGAGTAGTCTACCTGACAAGTGGCCTCCATTAACCAGAGTAGTCTACCTGACAAGTGGTCTCCATTAACCAGAGTAGACTACCTGATAAGTGGCCTCCATTAACCAGAGTAGACTACCTGATAAGTGGCCTCCATTAACCAGAGTAGACTACCTGATAAGTGGCCTCCATTAACCAGAGTAGTCTACCTGATAAGTGGTCTCCATTAACCAGAGTAGTCTACCTGATAAGTGGCCTCTATTAACCAGACTAGTCTACCTGACAAGTGGCCTCCATTAACGAGAGTAGTCTACCTGACAAGTGGACTCCATTAACCAGAGTAGACTACCTGATAAGTGGCCTCCATTAACCAGAGTAGACTACCTGATAAGTGGCCTCCATTAACCAGAGTAGACTACCTGATAAGTGGCCTCCATTAACCAGAGTAGACTACCTGATAAGTGGCCTCCAATAACCAGAGTAGCCTACCTGATAAGTGGTCTCCATTAACCAGAGTAGCCTACCTGATAAGTGGTCTCCATTAACCAGAGTAGTCTACCTGATAAGTATCCTCCAATAACCAGAGTAGTCTACCTGATAAGTGGCCTCCATTAACCAGAGTAGTCTACCTGATAAGTGGTCTCCATTAACCAGAGTAGTCTACCTGATAAGTGGCCTCCATTAACCAGAGTAGCCTACCTGATAAGTGGTCTCCATTAACCAGAGTAGTCTACCTGATAAGTATCCTCCAATAACCAGAGTAGTCTACCTGATAAGTGGCCTCCATTAACCAGAGTAGTCTACCTGATAAGTGGTCTCCATTAACCAGAGTAGCCTACCTGATAAGTGGACTCCATTAACCAGAGTAGCCTACCTGACAAGTGGACTCCATTAACGAGAGTAGTCTACCTGACAAGTGGACTCCATTAACCAGAGTAGTCTACCTGATAAGTGGCCTCCATTAACCAGAGTAGTCTACCTGATAAGTGGCCTCCATTAACCAGAGTAGTCTACCTGATAAGTGGCCTCCATTAACCAGAGTAGACTACCTGATAAGTGGCCTCCATTAACCAGACTAGTCTACCTGATAAGTGGCCTCCATTAACCAGAGTAGTCTACCTGATAAGTGGCCTCCATTAACCAGAGTAGACTACCTGATAAGTGGCCTCCATTAACCAGAGTAGACTACCTGATAAGTGGCCTCCATTAACCAGAGTAGTCTACCTGACAAGTGGCCTCCATTAACCAGAGTAGTCTACCTGACAAGTGGACTCCATTAACCAGAGTAGACTACCTGATAAGTGGCCTCCATTAACCAGAGTAGACTACCTGATAAGTGGCCTCCATTAACCAGAGTAGACTACCTGATAAGTGGCCTCCATTAACCAGAGTAGACTACCTGATAAGTGGCCTCCAATAACCAGAGTAGCCTACCTGATAAGTGGTCTCCATTAACCAGAGTAGCCTACCTGATAAGTGGTCTCCATTAACCAGAGTAGTCTACCTGATAAGTATCCTCCAATAACCAGAGTAGTCTACCTGATAAGTGGCCTCCATTAACCAGAGTAGTCTACCTGATAAGTGGTCTCCATTAACCAGAGTAGTCTACCTGATAAGTGGCCTCCATTAACCAGAGTAGCCTACCTGATAAGTGGTCTCCATTAACCAGAGTAGTCTACCTGATAAGTATCCTCCAATAACCAGAGTAGTCTACCTGATAAGTGGCCTCCATTAACCAGAGTAGTCTACCTGATAAGTGGTCTCCATTAACCAGAGTAGCCTACCTGATAAGTGGACTCCATTAACCAGAGTAGCCTACCTGACAAGTGGACTCCATTAACGAGAGTAGTCTACCTGACAAGTGGACTCCATTAACCAGAGTAGTCTACCTGATAAGTGGCCTCCATTAACCAGAGTAGTCTACCTGATAAGTGGCCTCCATTAACCAGAGTAGTCTACCTGATAAGTGGCCTCCATTAACCAGAGTAGACTACCTGATAAGTGGCCTCCATTAACCAGACTAGTCTACCTGATAAGTGGCCTCCATTAACCAGAGTAGTCTACCTGATAAGTGGCCTCCATTAACCAGAGTAGACTACCTGATAAGTGGCCTCCATTAACCAGAGTAGACTACCTGATAAGTGGCCTCCATTAACCAGAGTAGTCTACCTGACAAGTGGCCTCCATTAACCAGAGTAGTCTACCTGACAAGTGATCTCCATTAACCAGAGTAGACTACCTGATAAGTGGCCTCCATTAACCAGAGTAGACTACCTGATAAGTGGCCTCCATTAACCAGAGTAGACTACCTGATAAGTGGTCTCCATTAACCAGAGTAGTCTACCTGATAAGTGGCCTCCATTAACCAGACTAGTCTACCTGACAAGTGGCCTCCATTAACGAGAGTAGTCTACCTGACAAGTGGACTCCATTAACCAGAGTAGACTACCTGATAAGTGGCCTCCATTAACCAGAGTAGACTACCTGATAAGTGGCCTCCATTAACCAGAGTAGACTACCTGATAAGTGGCCTCCATTAACCAGAGTAGACTACCTGATAAGTGGCCTCCAATAACCAGAGTAGCCTACCTGATAAGTGGTCTCCATTAACCAGAGTAGCCTACCTGATAAGTGGTCTCCATTAACCAGAGTAGTCTACCTGATAAGTATCCTCCAATAACCAGAGTAGTCTACCTGATAAGTGGCCTCCATTAACCAGAGTAGTCTACCTGATAAGTGGTCTCCATTAACCAGAGTAGTCTACCTGATAAGTGGCCTCCATTAACCAGAGTAGCCTACCTGATAAGTGGTCTCCATTAACCAGAGTAGTCTACCTGATAAGTATCCTCCAATAACCAGAGTAGTCTACCTGATAAGTGGCCTCCATTAACCAGAGTAGTCTACCTGATAAGTGGTCTCCATTAACCAGAGTAGCCTACCTGATAAGTGGACTCCATTAACCAGAGTAGCCTACCTGACAAGTGGACTCCATTAACGAGAGTAGTCTACCTGACAAGTGGACTCCATTAACCAGAGTAGACTACCTGATAAGTGGCCTCCATTAACCAGAGTAGACTACCTGATAAGTGGCCTCCATTAACCAGAGTAGACTACCTGATAAGTGGCCTCCATTAACCAGAGTAGACTACCTGATAAGTGGCCTCCAATAACCAGAGTAGCCTACCTGATAAGTGGTCTCCATTAACCAGAGTAGCCTACCTGATAAGTGGTCTCCATTAACCAGAGTAGTCTACCTGATAAGTATCCTCCAATAACCAGAGTAGTCTACCTGATAAGTGGCCTCCATTAACCAGAGTAGTCTACCTGATAAGTGGTCTCCATTAACCAGAGTAGTCTACCTGATAAGTGGCCTCCATTAACCAGAGTAGCCTACCTGATAAGTGGTCTCCATTAACCAGAGTAGTCTACCTGATAAGTATCCTCCAATAACCAGAGTAGTCTACCTGATAAGTGGCCTCCATTAACCAGAGTAGTCTACCTGATAAGTGGTCTCCATTAACCAGAGTAGCCTACCTGATAAGTGGACTCCATTAACCAGAGTAGCCTACCTGACAAGTGGACTCCATTAACGAGAGTAGTCTACCTGACAAGTGGACTCCATTAACCAGAGTAGTCTACCTGATAAGTGGCCTCCATTAACCAGAGTAGTCTACCTGATAAGTGGCCTCCATTAACCAGAGTAGTCTACCTGATAAGTGGCCTCCATTAACCAGAGTAGACTACCTGATAAGTGGCCTCCATTAACCAGACTAGTCTACCTGATAAGTGGCCTCCATTAACCAGAGTAGTCTACCTGATAAGTGGCCTCCATTAACCAGAGTAGACTACCTGATAAGTGGCCTCCATTAACCAGAGTAGACTACCTGATAAGTGGCCTCCATTAACCAGAGTAGTCTACCTGACAAGTGGCCTCCATTAACCAGAGTAGTCTACCTGACAAGTGATCTCCATTAACCAGAGTAGACTACCTGATAAGTGGCCTCCATTAACCAGAGTAGACTACCTGATAAGTGGCCTCCATTAACCAGAGTAGACTACCTGATAAGTGGTCTCCATTAACCAGAGTAGTCTACCTGATAAGTGGCCTCCATTAACCAGACTAGTCTACCTGACAAGTGGCCTCCATTAACGAGAGTAGTCTACCTGACAAGTGGACTCCATTAACCAGAGTAGACTACCTGATAAGTGGCCTCCATTAACCAGAGTAGACTACCTGATAAGTGGCCTCCATTAACCAGAGTAGACTACCTGATAAGTGGCCTCCATTAACCAGAGTAGACTACCTGATAAGTGGCCTCCAATAACCAGAGTAGCCTACCTGATAAGTGGTCTCCATTAACCAGAGTAGCCTACCTGATAAGTGGTCTCCATTAACCAGAGTAGTCTACCTGATAAGTATCCTCCAATAACCAGAGTAGTCTACCTGATAAGTGGCCTCCATTAACCAGAGTAGTCTACCTGATAAGTGGTCTCCATTAACCAGAGTAGTCTACCTGATAAGTGGCCTCCATTAACCAGAGTAGCCTACCTGATAAGTGGTCTCCATTAACCAGAGTAGTCTACCTGATAAGTATCCTCCAATAACCAGAGTAGTCTACCTGATAAGTGGCCTCCATTAACCAGAGTAGTCTACCTGATAAGTGGTCTCCATTAACCAGAGTAGCCTACCTGATAAGTGGACTCCATTAACCAGAGTAGCCTACCTGACAAGTGGACTCCATTAACGAGAGTAGTCTACCTGACAAGTGGACTCCATTAACCAGAGTAGACTACCTGATAAGTGGCCTCCATTAACCAGAGTAGACTACCTGATAAGTGGCCTCCATTAACCAGAGTAGACTACCTGATAAGTGGCCTCCATTAACCAGAGTAGACTACCTGATAAGTGGCCTCCAATAACCAGAGTAGCCTACCTGATAAGTGGTCTCCATTAACCAGAGTAGCCTACCTGATAAGTGGTCTCCATTAACCAGAGTAGTCTACCTGATAAGTATCCTCCAATAACCAGAGTAGTCTACCTGATAAGTGGCCTCCATTAACCAGAGTAGTCTACCTGATAAGTGGTCTCCATTAACCAGAGTAGTCTACCTGATAAGTGGCCTCCATTAACCAGAGTAGCCTACCTGATAAGTGGTCTCCATTAACCAGAGTAGTCTACCTGATAAGTATCCTCCAATAACCAGAGTAGTCTACCTGATAAGTGGCCTCCATTAACCAGAGTAGTCTACCTGATAAGTGGTCTCCATTAACCAGAGTAGCCTACCTGATAAGTGGACTCCATTAACCAGAGTAGCCTACCTGACAAGTGGACTCCATTAACGAGAGTAGTCTACCTGACAAGTGGACTCCATTAACCAGAGTAGACTACCTGATAAGTGGCCTCCATTAACCAGAGTAGACTACCTGATAAGTGGCCTCCATTAACCAGAGTAGACTACCTGATAAGTGGCCTCCATTAACCAGAGTAGACTACCTGATAAGTGGCCTCCAATAACCAGAGTAGCCTACCTGATAAGTGGTCTCCATTAACCAGAGTAGCCTACCTGATAAGTGGTCTCCATTAACCAGAGTAGTCTACCTGATAAGTATCCTCCAATAACCAGAGTAGTCTACCTGATAAGTGGCCTCCATTAACCAGAGTAGTCTACCTGATAAGTGGTCTCCATTAACCAGAGTAGTCTACCTGATAAGTGGCCTCCATTAACCAGAGTAGCCTACCTGATAAGTGGTCTCCATTAACCAGAGTAGTCTACCTGATAAGTATCCTCCAATAACCAGAGTAGTCTACCTGATAAGTGGCCTCCATTAACCAGAGTAGTCTACCTGATAAGTGGTCTCCATTAACCAGAGTAGCCTACCTGATAAGTGGACTCCATTAACCAGAGTAGCCTACCTGACAAGTGGACTCCATTAACGAGAGTAGTCTACCTGACAAGTGGACTCCATTAACCAGAGTAGTCTACCTGATAAGTGGCCTCCATTAACCAGAGTAGTCTACCTGATAAGTGGCCTCCATTAACCAGAGTAGTCTACCTGATAAGTGGCCTCCATTAACCAGAGTAGACTACCTGATAAGTGGCCTCCATTAACCAGACTAGTCTACCTGATAAGTGGCCTCCATTAACCAGAGTAGTCTACCTGATAAGTGGCCTCCATTAACCAGAGTAGACTACCTGATAAGTGGCCTCCATTAACCAGAGTAGACTACCTGATAAGTGGCCTCCATTAACCAGAGTAGTCTACCTGACAAGTGGCCTCCATTAACCAGAGTAGTCTACCTGACAAGTGATCTCCATTAACCAGAGTAGACTACCTGATAAGTGGCCTCCATTAACCAGAGTAGACTACCTGATAAGTGGCCTCCATTAACCAGAGTAGACTACCTGATAAGTGGTCTCCATTAACCAGAGTAGTCTACCTGATAAGTGGCCTCCATTAACCAGACTAGTCTACCTGACAAGTGGCCTCCATTAACGAGAGTAGTCTACCTGACAAGTGGACTCCATTAACCAGAGTAGACTACCTGATAAGTGGCCTCCATTAACCAGAGTAGACTACCTGATAAGTGGCCTCCATTAACCAGAGTAGACTACCTGATAAGTGGCCTCCATTAACCAGAGTAGACTACCTGATAAGTGGCCTCCAATAACCAGAGTAGCCTACCTGATAAGTGGTCTCCATTAACCAGAGTAGCCTACCTGATAAGTGGTCTCCATTAACCAGAGTAGTCTACCTGATAAGTATCCTCCAATAACCAGAGTAGTCTACCTGATAAGTGGCCTCCATTAACCAGAGTAGTCTACCTGATAAGTGGTCTCCATTAACCAGAGTAGTCTACCTGATAAGTGGCCTCCATTAACCAGAGTAGCCTACCTGATAAGTGGTCTCCATTAACCAGAGTAGTCTACCTGATAAGTATCCTCCAATAACCAGAGTAGTCTACCTGATAAGTGGCCTCCATTAACCAGAGTAGTCTACCTGATAAGTGGTCTCCATTAACCAGAGTAGCCTACCTGATAAGTGGACTCCATTAACCAGAGTAGCCTACCTGACAAGTGGACTCCATTAACGAGAGTAGTCTACCTGACAAGTGGACTCCATTAACCAGAGTAGTCTACCTGATAAGTGGCCTCCATTAACCAGAGTAGTCTACCTGATAAGTGGCCTCCATTAACGAGAGTAGTCTACCTGACAAGTGGACTCCATTAACCAGAGTAGTCTACCTGATAAGTGGCCTCCATTAACCAGAGTAGTCTACCTGATAAGTGGCCTCCATTAACGAGAGTAGCCTACCTGACAAGTGGACTCCATTAACGAGAGTAGTCTACCTGACAAGTGGACTCCATTAACCAGAGTAGTCTACCTAATAAGTGGCCTCCAATAACCAGAGTAGTCTACCTGATAAGTGGTCTCCATTAACCAGACTAGTCTACCTGATAAGTGGTCTCCATTAACCAGAGTAGTCTACCTGACAAGTGGTCTCCATTAACCAGAGTAGTCTACCTGATAAGTGGCCTCCATTAACCAGAGTAGTCTACCTGATAAGTGGCCTCCATTAACCAGAGTAGTCTACCTGATAAGTGGTCTCCATTAACCAGAGTAGCCTACCTGATAAGTGGACTCCATTAACCAGAGTAGCCTACCTGATAAGTGGTCTCCATTAACCAGAGTAGTCTACCTGATAAGTGGTCTCCATTAACCAGAGTAGTCTACCTGATAAGTGGACTCCATTAACCAGAGTAGACTACCTGATAAGTGGCCTCCATTAACCAGAGTAGCCTACCTGATAAGTGGTCTCCATTAACCAGAGTAGTCTACCTGATAAGTGGTCTCCATTAACCAGAGTAGTCTACCTGATAAGTGGACTCCATTAACCAGACTAGTCTACCTGATAAGTGGCCTCCATTAACCAGAGTAGACTACCTGATAAGTGGTCTCCATTAACCAGAGTAGTCTACCTGATAAGTGGTCTCCATTAACCAGAGTAGACTACCTGATAAGTGGCCTCCATTAACCAGAGTAGTCTACCTGACAAGTGGTCTCCATTAACCAGAGTAGTCTACCTGATAAGTGGCCTCCATTTTTCCAGAGTAGTCTACCTGATAAGTGGCCTCCATTAACCAGAGTAGTCTACCTGATAAGTGGTCTCCATTAACCAGAGTAGCCTACCTGATAAGTGGACTCCATTAACCAGAGTAGCCTACCTGATAAGTGGTCTCCATTAACCAGAGTAGTCTACCTGATAAGTGGTCTCCATTAACCAGAGTAGTCTACCTGATAAGTGGACTCCATTAACCAGAGTAGACTACCTGATAAGTGGCCTCCATTAACCAGAGTAGCCTACCTGATAAGTGGTCTCCATTAACCAGAGTAGTCTACCTGATAAGTGGTCTCCATTAACCAGAGTAGTCTACCTGATAAGTGGACTCCATTAACCAGACTAGTCTACCTGATAAGTGGCCTCCATTAACCAGAGTAGACTACCTGATAAGTGGTCTCCATTAACCAGAGTAGTCTACCTGATAAGTGGTCTCCATTAACCAGAGTAGACTACCTGATAAGTGGCCTCCATTAACCAGAGTAGTCTACCTGATAAGTGGTCTCCATTAACCAGAGTAGTCTACCTGATAAGTGGCCTCCATTAACCAGAGTAGTCTACCTGATAAGTGGTCTCCATTAACCAGAGTAGACTACCTGATAAGTGGCCTCCATTAACCAGACTAGTCTACCTGATAAGTGGCCTCCATTAACCAGAGTAGACTACCTGATAAGTGGCCTCCATTAACCAGACTAGTCTACCTGATAAGTGGCCTCCATTAACCAGAGTAGTCTACCTGATAAGTGGCCTCCATTAACCAGAGTAGTCTACCTGATAAGTGGCCTCCATTAACCAGAGTAGTCTACCTGATAAGTGGCCTCCATTAACCAGAGTAGTCTACCTGATAAGTGGCCTCCATTAACCAGAGTAGACTACCTGATAAGTGGCCTCCATTAACCAGACTAGTCTACCTGATAAGTGGCCTCCATTAACCAGAGTAGTCTACCTGATAAGTGGCCTCCATTAACCAGAGTAGACTACCTGATAAGTGGCCTCCATTAACCAGAGTAGACTACCTGATAAGTGGCCTCCATTAACCAGAGTAGTCTACCTGACAAGTGGCCTCCATTAACCAGAGTAGTCTACCTGATAAGTGGTCTCCATTAACCAGAGTAGCCTACCTGATAAGTGGACTCCATTAACCAGAGTAGCCTACCTGACAAGTGGACTCCATTAACGAGAGTAGTCTACCTGATAAGTGGTCTCCATTAACCAGACTAGTCTACCTGATAAGTGGTCTCCATTAACCAGAGTAGTCTACCTGACAAGTGGTCTCCATTAACCAGAGTAGTCTACCTGATAAGTGGCCTCCATTAACCAGAGTAGTCTACCTGATAAGTGGCCTCCATTAACCAGAGTAGTCTACCTGATAAGTGGTCTCCATTAACCAGAGTAGCCTACCTGATAAGTGGACTCCATTAACCAGAGTAGCCTACCTGATAAGTGGTCTCCATTAACCAGAGTAGTCTACCTGATAAGTGGTCTCCATTAACCAGAGTAGTCTACCTGATAAGTGGACTCCATTAACCAGAGTAGACTACCTGATAAGTGGCCTCCATTAACCAGAGTAGCCTACCTGATAAGTGGTCTCCATTAACCAGAGTAGTCTACCTGATAAGTGGTCTCCATTAACCAGAGTAGTCTACCTGATAAGTGGACTCCATTAACCAGACTAGTCTACCTGATAAGTGGCCTCCATTAACCAGAGTAGACTACCTGATAAGTGGTCTCCATTAACCAGAGTAGTCTACCTGATAAGTATCCTCCAATAACCAGAGTAGTCTACCTGATAAGTGGCCTCCATTAACCAGAGTAGTCTACCTGATAAGTGGTCTCCATTAACCAGAGTAGCCTACCTGATAAGTGGACTCCATTAACCAGAGTAGTCTACCTGATAAGTGGTCTCCATTAACCAGAGTAGACTACCTGATAAGTGGCCTCCATTAACCAGAGTAGTCTACCTGATAAGTGGTCTCCATTAACCAGAGTAGTCTACCTGATAAGTGGCCTCCATTAACCAGAGTAGTCTACCTGATAAGTGGTCTCCATTAACCAGAGTAGACTACCTGATAAGTGGCCTCCATTAACCAGAGTAGTCTACCTGATAAGTGGCCTCCATTAACGAGAGTAGCCTACCTGACAAGTGGACTCCATTAACGAGAGTAGTCTACCTGACAAGTGGACTCCATTAACCAGAGTAGTCTACCTAATAAGTGGCCTCCAATAACCAGAGTAGTCTACCTGATAAGTGGTCTCCATTAACCAGACTAGTCTACCTGATAAGTGGTCTCCATTAACCAGAGTAGTCTACCTGACAAGTGGTCTCCATTAACCAGAGTAGTCTACCTGATAAGTGGCCTCCATTAACCAGAGTAGTCTACCTGATAAGTGGCCTCCATTAACCAGAGTAGTCTACCTGATAAGTGGTCTCCATTAACCAGAGTAGACTACCTGATAAGTGGTCTCCATTAACCAGAGTAGTCTACCTGATAAGTGGCCTCCATTAACCAGAGTAGTCTACCTGATAAGTGGTCTCCATTAACCAGAGTAGTCTACCTGATAAGTGGACTCCATTAACCAGAGTAGACTACCTGATAAGTGGCCTCCATTAACCAGAGTAGCCTACCTGATAAGTGGTCTCCATTAACCAGAGTAGTCTACCTGATAAGTGGTCTCCATTAACCAGAGTAGTCTACCTGATAAGTGGACTCCATTAACCAGACTAGTCTACCTGATAAGTGGCCTCCATTAACCAGAGTAGACTACCTGATAAGTGGTCTCCATTAACCAGAGTAGTCTACCTGATAAGTGGTCTCCATTAACCAGAGTAGACTACCTGATAAGTGGCCTCCATTAACCAGAGTAGTCTACCTGATAAGTGGTCTCCATTAACCAGAGTAGACTACCTGATAAGTGGACTCCATTAACCAGAGTAGACTACCTGATAAGTGGACTCCATTAACCAGAGTAGACTACCTGATAAGTGGCCTCCATTAACCAGAGTAGTCTACCTGATAAGTGGCCTCCATTAACCAGAGTAGACTACCTGATAAGTGGCCTCCATTAACCAGACTAGTCTACCTGATAAGTGGCCTCCATTAACCAGAGTAGTCTACCTGATAAGTGGCCTCCATTAACCAGAGTAGACTACCTGATAAGTGGCCTCCATTAACCAGACTAGTCTACCTGATAAGTGGCCTCCATTAACCAGAGTAGTCTACCTGATAAGTGGCCTCCATTAACCAGAGTAGACTACCTGATAAGTGGCCTCCATTAACCAGAGTAGTCTACCTGACAAGTGGCCTCCATTAACCAGAGTAGTCTACCTGACAAGTGGTCTTCATTAACCAGAGTACACTACCTGATAAGTGGCCTCCATTAACCAGAGTAGACTACCTGATAAGTGGCCTCCATTAACCAGAGTAGACTACCTGATAAGTGGCCTCCATTAACCAGAGTAGTCTACCTGATAAGTGGTCTCCATTAACCAGAGTAGTCTACCTGATAAGTGGCCTCCATTAACCAGACTAGTCTACCTGACAAGTGGCCTCCATTAACGAGAGTAGTCTACCTGACAAGTGGACTCCATTAACCAGAGTAGACTACCTGATAAGTGGCCTCCATTAACCAGAGTAGACTACCTGATAAGTGGCCTCCATTAACCAGAGTAGACTACCTGATAAGTGGCCTCCATTAACCAGAGTAGACTACCTGATAAGTGGCCTCCAATAACCAGAGTAGCCTACCTGATAAGTGGTCTCCATTAACCAGAGTAGCCTACCTGATAAGTGGTCTCCATTAACCAGAGTAGTCTACCTGATAAGTATCCTCCAATAACCAGAGTAGTCTACCTGATAAGTGGCCTCCATTAACCAGAGTAGTCTACCTGATAAGTGGTCTCCATTAACCAGAGTAGTCTACCTGATAAGTGGCCTCCATTAACCAGAGTAGCCTACCTGATAAGTGGTCTCCATTAACCAGAGTAGTCTAGCTGATAAGTATCCTCCAATAACCAGAGTAGTCTACCTGATAAGTGGCCTCCATTAACCAGAGTAGTCTACCTGATAAGTGGTCTCCATTAACCAGAGTAGCCTACCTGATAAGTGGACTCCATTAACCAGAGTAGCCTACCTGACAAGTGGACTCCATTAACGAGAGTAGTCTACCTGACAAGTGGACTCCATTAACCAGAGTAGTCTACCTGATAAGTGGCCTCCATTAACCAGAGTAGTCTACCTGATAAGTGGCCTCCATTAACCAGAGTAGTCTACCTGATAAGTGGCCTCCATTAACCAGAGTAGACTACCTGATAAGTGGCCTCCATTAACCAGACTAGTCTACCTGATAAGTGGCCTCCATTAACCAGAGTAGTCTACCTGATAAGTGGCCTCCATTAACCAGAGTAGACTACCTGATAAGTGGCCTCCATTAACCAGAGTAGACTACCTGATAAGTGGCCTCCATTAACCAGAGTAGTCTACCTGACAAGTGGCCTCCATTAACCAGAGTAGTCTACCTGACAAGTGATCTCCATTAACCAGAGTAGACTACCTGATAAGTGGCCTCCATTAACCAGAGTAGACTACCTGATAAGTGGCCTCCATTAACCAGAGTAGACTACCTGATAAGTGGCCTCCATTAACCAGAGTAGTCTACCTGATAAGTGGTCTCCATTAACCAGAGTAGTCTACCTGATAAGTGGCCTCCATTAACCAGACTAGTCTACCTGACAAGTGGCCTCCATTAACGAGAGTAGTCTACCTGACAAGTGGACTCCATTAACCAGAGTAGACTACCTGATAAGTGGCCTCCATTAACCAGAGTAGACTACCTGATAAGTGGCCTCCATTAACCAGAGTAGACTACCTGATAAGTGGCCTCCATTAACCAGAGTAGACTACCTGATAAGTGGCCTCCAATAACCAGAGTAGCCTACCTGATAAGTGGTCTCCATTAACCAGAGTAGCCTACCTGATAAGTGGTCTCCATTAACCAGACTAGTCTACCTGATAAGTGGCCTCCATTAACCAGAGTAGACTACCTGATAAGTGGTCTCCATTAACCAGAGTAGTCTACCTGATAAGTGGTCTCCATTAACCAGAGTAGACTACCTGATAAGTGGCCTCCATTAACCAGAGTAGTCTACCTGATAAGTGGTCTCCATTAACCAGAGTAGACTACCTGATAAGTGGACTCCATTAACCAGAGTAGACTACCTGATAAGTGGACTCCATTAACCAGAGTAGACTACCTGATAAGTGGCCTCCATTAACCAGAGTAGTCTACCTGATAAGTGGCCTCCATTAACCAGAGTAGACTACCTGATAAGTGGCCTCCATTAACCAGACTAGTCTACCTGATAAGTGGCCTCCATTAACCAGAGTAGTCTACCTGATAAGTGGCCTCCATTAACCAGAGTAGACTACCTGATAAGTGGCCTCCATTAACCAGACTAGTCTACCTGATAAGTGGCCTCCATTAACCAGAGTAGTCTACCTGATAAGTGGCCTCCATTAACCAGAGTAGACTACCTGATAAGTGGCCTCCATTAACCAGAGTAGTCTACCTGACAAGTGGCCTCCATTAACCAGAGTAGTCTACCTGACAAGTGGTCTCCATTAACCAGAGTACACTACCTGATAAGTGGCCTCCATTAACCAGAGTAGACTACCTGATAAGTGGCCTCCATTAACCAGAGTAGACTACCTGATAAGTGGCCTCCATTAACCAGAGTAGTCTACCTGATAAGTGGTCTCCATTAACCAGAGTAGTCTACCTGATAAGTGGCCTCCATTAACCAGACTAGTCTACCTGACAAGTGGCCTCCATTAACGAGAGTAGTCTACCTGACAAGTGGACTCCATTAACCAGAGTAGACTACCTGATAAGTGGCCTCCATTAACCAGAGTAGACTACCTGATAAGTGGCCTCCATTAACCAGAGTAGACTACCTGATAAGTGGCCTCCATTAACCAGAGTAGACTACCTGATAAGTGGCCTCCATTAACCAGAGTAGACTACCTGATAAGTGGCCTCCATTAACCAGAGTAGACTACCTGATAAGTGGCCTCCAATAACCAGAGTAGCCTACCTGATAAGTGGTCTCCATTAACCAGAGTAGCCTACCTGATAAGTGGTCTCCATTAACCAGAGTAGTCTACCTGATAAGTATCCTCCATTAACCAGAGTAGTCTACCTGATAAGTGGTCTCCATTAACCAGAGTAGTCTACCTGATAAGTGGCCTCCATTAACCAGAGTAGCCTACCTGATAAGTGGTCTCCATTAACCAGAGTAGTCTACCTGATAAGTATCCTCCAATAACCAGAGTAGTCTACCTGATAAGTGGCCTCCATTAACCAGAGTAGTCTACCTGATAAGTGGTCTCCATTAACCAGAGTAGCCTACCTGATAAGTGGACTCCATTAACCAGAGTAGCCTACCTGACAAGTGGACTCCATTAACGAGAGTAGTCTACCTGACAAGTGGACTCCATTAACCAGAGTAGTCTACCTGATAAGTGGCCTCCATTAACCAGAGTAGTCTACCTGATAAGTGGCCTCCATTAACCAGAGTAGTCTACCTGATAAGTGGCCTCCATTAACCAGAGTAGACTACCTGATAAGTGGCCTCCATTAACCAGACTAGTCTACCTGATAAGTGGCCTCCATTAACCAGAGTAGTCTACCTGATAAGTGGCCTCCATTAACCAGAGTAGACTACCTGATAAGTGGCCTCCATTAACCAGAGTAGACTACCTGATAAGTGGCCTCCATTAACCAGAGTAGTCTACCTGACAAGTGGCCTCCATTAACCAGAGTAGTCTACCTGACAAGTGATCTCCATTAACCAGAGTAGACTACCTGATAAGTGGCCTCCATTAACCAGAGTAGACTACCTGATAAGTGGCCTCCATTAACCAGAGTAGACTACCTGATAAGTGGCCTCCATTAACCAGAGTAGTCTACCTGATAAGTGGTCTCCATTAACCAGAGTAGTCTACCTGATAAGTGGCCTCCATTAACCAGACTAGTCTACCTGACAAGTGGCCTCCATTAACGAGAGTAGTCTACCTGACAAGTGGACTCCATTAACCAGAGTAGACTACCTGATAAGTGGCCTCCATTAACCAGAGTAGACTACCTGATAAGTGGCCTCCATTAACCAGAGTAGACTACCTGATAAGTGGCCTCCATTAACCAGAGTAGACTACCTGATAAGTGGCCTCCAATAACCAGAGTAGCCTACCTGATAAGTGGTCTCCATTAACCAGAGTAGCCTACCTGATAAGTGGTCTCCATTAACCAGAGTAGTCTACCTGATAAGTATCCTCCAATAACCAGAGTAGTCTACCTGATAAGTGGCCTCCATTAACCAGAGTAGTCTACCTGATAAGTGGTCTCCATTAACCAGAGTAGTCTACCTGATAAGTGGCCTCCATTAACCAGAGTAGCCTACCTGATAAGTGGTCTCCATTAACCAGAGTAGTCTACCTGATAAGTATCCTCCAATAACCAGAGTAGTCTACCTGATAAGTGGCCTCCATTAACCAGAGTAGTCTACCTGATAAGTGGTCTCCATTAACCAGAGTAGCCTACCTGATAAGTGGACTCCATTAACCAGAGTAGCCTACCTGACAAGTGGACTCCATTAACGAGAGTAGTCTACCTGACAAGTGGACTCCATTAACCAGAGTAGTCTACCTGATAAGTGGCCTCCATTAACCAGAGTAGTCTACCTGATAAGTGGCCTCCATTAACGAGAGTAGTCTACCTGACAAGTGGACTCCATTAACCAGAGTAGTCTACCTGATAAGTGGCCTCCATTAACCAGAGTAGTCTACCTGATAAGTGGCCTCCATTAACCAGAGTAGCCTACCTGACAAGTGGACTCCATTAACGAGAGTAGTCTACCTGACAAGTGGACTCCATTAACCAGAGTAGTCTACCTAATAAGTGGCCTCCAATAACCAGAGTAGTCTACCTGATAAGTGGTCTCCATTAACCAGACTAGTCTACCTGATAAGTGGTCTCCATTAACCAGAGTAGTCTACCTGACAAGTGGTCTCCATTAACCAGAGTGTAGTCTACCTGATAAGTGGCCTCCATTAACCAGAGTAGTCTACCTGATAAGTGGCCTCCATTAACCAGAGTAGTCTACCTGATAAGTGGTCTCCATTAACCAGAGTAGCCTACCTGATAAGTGGACTCCATTAACCAGAGTAGCCTACCTGATAAGTGGTCTCCATTAACCAGAGTAGTCTACCTGATAAGTGGTCTCCATTAACCAGAGTAGTCTACCTGATAAGTGGACTCCATTAACCAGAGTAGACTACCTGATAAGTGGCCTCCATTAACCAGAGTAGCCTACCTGATAAGTGGTCTCCATTAACCAGAGTAGTCTACCTGATAAGTGGTCTCCATTAACCAGAGTAGTCTACCTGATAAGTGGACTCCATTAACCAGACTAGTCTACCTGATAAGTGGCCTCCATTAACCAGAGTAGACTACCTGATAAGTGGTCTCCATTAACCAGAGTAGTCTACCTGATAAGTGGTCTCCATTAACCAGAGTAGACTACCTGATAAGTGGCCTCCATTAACCAGAGTAGTCTACCTGACAAGTGGCCTCCATTAACCAGAGTAGTCTACCTGACAAGTGGTCTCCATTAACCAGAGTACACTACCTGATAAGTGGCCTCCATTAACCAGAGTAGACTACCTGATAAGTGGCCTCCATTAACCAGAGTAGACTACCTGATAAGTGGCCTCCATTAACCAGAGTAGTCTACCTGATAAGTGGTCTCCATTAACCAGAGTAGTCTACCTGATAAGTGGCCTCCATTAACCAGACTAGTCTACCTGACAAGTGGCCTCCATTAACGAGAGTAGTCTACCTGACAAGTGGACTCCATTAACCAGAGTAGACTACCTGATAAGTGGCCTCCATTAACCAGAGTAGACTACCTGATAAGTGGCCTCCATTAACCAGAGTAGACTACCTGATAAGTGGCCTCCATTAACCAGAGTAGACTACCTGATAAGTGGCCTCCATTAACCAGAGTAGACTACCTGATAAGTGGCCTCCATTAACCAGAGTAGACTACCTGATAAGTGGCCTCCAATAACCAGAGTAGCCTACCTGATAAGTGGTCTCCATTAACCAGAGTAGCCTACCTGATAAGTGGTCTCCATTAACCAGAGTAGTCTACCTGATAAGTATCCTCCAATAACCAGAGTAGTCTACCTGATAAGTGGCCTCCATTAACCAGAGTAGTCTACCTGATAAGTGGTCTCCATTAACCAGAGTAGTCTACCTGATAAGTGGCCTCCATTAACCAGAGTAGCCTACCTGATAAGTGGTCTCCATTAACCAGAGTAGTCTACCTGATAAGTATCCTCCAATAACCAGAGTAGTCTACCTGATA
The DNA here is from genome assembly GCF_029448725.1 of Salvelinus fontinalis. Classification (NCBI taxonomy): domain Eukaryota; kingdom Metazoa; phylum Chordata; class Actinopteri; order Salmoniformes; family Salmonidae; genus Salvelinus; species Salvelinus fontinalis. Next base: position 24,508 of record NW_026600236.1, read on the forward strand.
AGTGGCCTCCATTAACCAGAGTAGTCTACCTGATAAGTGGTCTCCATTAACCAGAGTAGCCTACCTGATAAGTGGACTCCATTAACCAGAGTAGCCTACCTGACAAGTGGACTCCATTAACGAGAGTAGTCTACCTGACAAGTGGACTCCATTAACCAGAGTAGTCTACCTGATAAGTGGCCTCCATTAACCAGAGTAGTCTACCTGATAAGTGGCCTCCATTAACCAGAGTAGTCTACCTGATAAGTGGCCTCCATTAACCAGAGTAGACTACCTGATAAGTGGCCTCCATTAACCAGACTAGTCTACCTGATAAGTGGCCTCCATTAACCAGAGTAGTCTACCTGATAAGTGGCCTCCATTAACCAGAGTAGACTACCTGATAAGTGGCCTCCATTAACCAGAGTAGACTACCTGATAAGTGGCCTCCATTAACCAGAGTAGTCTACCTGACAAGTGGCCTCCATTAACCAGAGTAGTCTACCTGACAAGTGATCTCCATTAACCAGAGTAGACTACCTGATAAGTGGCCTCCATTAACCAGAGTAGACTACCTGATAAGTGGCCTCCATTAACCAGAGTAGACTACCTGATAAGTGGCCTCCATTAACCAGAGTAGTCTACCTGATAAGTGGTCTCCATTAACCAGAGTAGTCTACCTGATAAGTGGCCTCCATTAACCAGACTAGTCTACCTGACAAGTGGCCTCCATTAACGAGAGTAGTCTACCTGACAAGTGGACTCCATTAACCAGAGTAGACTACCTGATAAGTGGCCTCCATTAACCAGAGTAGACTACCTGATAAGTGGCCTCCATTAACCAGAGTAGACTACCTGATAAGTGGCCTCCATTAACCAGAGTAGACTACCTGATAAGTGGCCTCCAATAACCAGAGTAGCCTACCTGATAAGTGGTCTCCATTAACCAGAGTAGCCTACCTGATAAGTGGTCTCCATTAACCAGAGTAGTCTACCTGATAAGTATCCTCCAATAACCAGAGTAGTCTACCTGATAAGTGGCCTCCATTAACCAGAGTAGTCTACCTGATAAGTGGTCTCCATTAACCAGAGTAGTCTACCTGATAAGTGGCCTCCATTAACCAGAGTAGCCTACCTGATAAGTGGTCTCCATTAACCAGAGTAGTCTACCTGATAAGTATCCTCCAATAACCAGAGTAGTCTACCTGATAAGTGGCCTCCATTAACCAGAGTAGTCTACCTGATAAGTGGTCTCCATTAACCAGAGTAGCCTACCTGATAAGTGGACTCCATTAACCAGAGTAGCCTACCTGACAAGTGGACTCCATTAACGAGAGTAGTCTACCTGACAAGTGGACTCCATTAACCAGAGTAGTCTACCTGATAAGTGGCCTCCATTAACCAGAGTAGTCTACCTGATAAGTGGCCTCCATTAACGAGAGTAGTCTACCTGACAAGTGGACTCCATTAACCAGAGTAGTCTACCTGATAAGTGGCCTCCATTAACCAGAGTAGTCTACCTGATAAGTGGCCTCCATTAACCAGAGTAGCCTACCTGACAAGTGGACTCCATTAACGAGAGTAGTCTACCTGACAAGTGGACTCCATTAACCAGAGTAGTCTACCTAATAAGTGGCCTCCAATAACCAGAGTAGTCTACCTGATAAGTGGTCTCCATTAACCAGACTAGTCTACCTGATAAGTGGTCTCCATTAACCAGAGTAGTCTACCTGACAAGTGGTCTCCATTAACCAGAGTGTAGTCTACCTGATAAGTGGCCTCCATTAACCAGAGTAGTCTACCTGATAAGTGGCCTCCATTAACCAGAGTAGTCTACCTGATAAGTGGTCTCCATTAACCAGAGTAGCCTACCTGATAAGTGGACTCCATTAACCAGAGTAGCCTACCTGATAAGTGGTCTCCATTAACCAGAGTAGTCTACCTGATAAGTGGTCTCCATTAACCAGAGTAGTCTACCTGATAAGTGGACTCCATTAACCAGAGTAGACTACCTGATAAGTGGCCTCCATTAACCAGAGTAGCCTACCTGATAAGTGGTCTCCATTAACCAGAGTAGTCTACCTGATAAGTGGTCTCCATTAACCAGAGTAGTCTACCTGATAAGTGGACTCCATTAACCAGACTAGTCTACCTGATAAGTGGCCTCCATTAACCAGAGTAGACTACCTGATAAGTGGTCTCCATTAACCAGAGTAGTCTACCTGATAAGTGGTCTCCATTAACCAGAGTAGACTACCTGATAAGTGGCCTCCATTAACCAGAGTAGTCTACCTGACAAGTGGTCTCCATTAACCAGAGTAGTCTACCTGATAAGTGGCCTCCATTTTTCCAGAGTAGTCTACCTGATAAGTGGCCTCCATTAACCAGAGTAGTCTACCTGATAAGTGGTCTCCATTAACCAGAGTAGCCTACCTGATAAGTGGACTCCATTAACCAGAGTAGCCTACCTGATAAGTGGTCTCCATTAACCAGAGTAGTCTACCTGATAAGTGGTCTCCATTAACCAGAGTAGTCTACCTGATAAGTGGACTCCATTAACCAGAGTAGACTACCTGATAAGTGGCCTCCATTAACCAGAGTAGCCTACCTGATAAGTGGTCTCCATTAACCAGAGTAGTCTACCTGATAAGTGGTCTCCATTAACCAGAGTAGTCTACCTGATAAGTGGACTCCATTAACCAGACTAGTCTACCTGATAAGTGGCCTCCATTAACCAGAGTAGACTACCTGATAAGTGGTCTCCATTAACCAGAGTAGTCTACCTGATAAGTGGTCTCCATTAACCAGAGTAGACTACCTGATAAGTGGCCTCCATTAACCAGAGTAGTCTACCTGATAAGTGGTCTCCATTAACCAGAGTAGTCTACCTGATAAGTGGCCTCCATTAACCAGAGTAGTCTACCTGATAAGTGGTCTCCATTAACCAGAGTAGACTACCTGATAAGTGGCCTCCATTAACCAGACTAGTCTACCTGATAAGTGGCCTCCATTAACCAGAGTAGACTACCTGATAAGTGGCCTCCATTAACCAGACTAGTCTACCTGATAAGTGGCCTCCATTAACCAGAGTAGTCTACCTGATAAGTGGCCTCCATTAACCAGAGTAGTCTACCTGATAAGTGGCCTCCATTAACCAGAGTAGTCTACCTGATAAGTGGCCTCCATTAACCAGAGTAGTCTACCTGATAAGTGGTCTCCATTAACCAGAGTAGACTACCTGATAAGTGGACTCCATTAACCAGAGTAGACTACCTGATAAGTGGACTCCATTAACCAGAGTAGACTACCTGATAAGTGGCCTCCATTAACCAGAGTAGTCTACCTGATAAGTGGCCTCCATTAACCAGAGTAGACTACCTGATAAGTGGCCTCCATTAACCAGACTAGTCTACCTGATAAGTGGCCTCCATTAACCAGAGTAGTCTACCTGATAAGTGGCCTCCATTAACCAGAGTAGACTACCTGATAAGTGGCCTCCATTAACCAGACTAGTCTACCTGATAAGTGGCCTCCATTAACCAGAGTAGTCTACCTGATAAGTGGCCTCCATTAACCAGAGTAGACTACCTGATAAGTGGCCTCCATTAACCAGAGTAGTCTACCTGACAAGTGGCCTCCATTAACCAGAGTAGTCTACCTGACAAGTGGTCTCCATTAACCAGAGTACACTACCTGATAAGTGGCCTCCATTAACCAGAGTAGACTACCTGATAAGTGGCCTCCATTAACCAGAGTAGACTACCTGATAAGTGGCCTCCATTAACCAGAGTAGTCTACCTGATAAGTGGTCTCCATTAACCAGAGTAGTCTACCTGATAAGTGGCCTCCATTAACCAGACTAGTCTACCTGACAAGTGGCCTCCATTAACGAGAGTAGTCTACCTGACAAGTGGACTCCATTAACCAGAGTAGACTACCTGATAAGTGGCCTCCATTAACCAGAGTAGACTACCTGATAAGTGGCCTCCATTAACCAGAGTAGACTACCTGATAAGTGGCCTCCATTAACCAGAGTAGACTACCTGATAAGTGGCCTCCAATAACCAGAGTAGCCTACCTGATAAGTGGTCTCCATTAACCAGAGTAGCCTACCTGATAAGTGGTCTCCATTAAACAGAGTAGTCTACCTGATAAGTATCCTCCAATAACCAGAGTAGTCTACCTGATAAGTGGCCTCCATTAACCAGAGTAGTCTACCTGATAAGTGGTCTCCATTAACCAGAGTAGTCTACCTGATAAGTGGCCTCCATTAACCAGAGTAGCCTACCTGATAAGTGGTCTCCATTAACCAGAGTAGTCTACCTGATAAGTATCCTCCAATAACCAGAGTAGTCTACCTGATAAGTGGCCTCCATTAACCAGAGTAGTCTACCTGATAAGTGGTCTCCATTAACCAGAGTAGCCTACCTGATAAGTGGACTCCATTAACCAGAGTAGCCTACCTGACAAGTGGACTCCATTAACGAGAGTAGTCTACCTGACAAGTGGACTCCATTAACCAGAGTAGTCTACCTGATAAGTGGCCTCCATTAACCAGAGTAGTCTACCTGATAAGTGGCCTCCATTAACCAGAGTAGTCTACCTGATAAGTGGCCTCCATTAACCAGAGTAGACTACCTGATAAGTGGCCTCCATTAACCAGACTAGTCTACCTGATAAGTGGCCTCCATTAACCAGAGTAGTCTACCTGATAAGTGGCCTCCATTAACCAGAGTAGACTACCTGATAAGTGGCCTCCATTAACCAGAGTAGTCTACCTGACAAGTGGCCTCCATTAACCAGAGTAGTCTACCTGACAAGTGATCTCCATTAACCAGAGTAGACTACCTGATAAGTGGCCTCCATTAACCAGAGTAGACTACCTGATAAGTGGCCTCCATTAACCAGAGTAGACTACCTGATAAGTGGCCTCCATTAACCAGAGTAGTCTACCTGATAAGTGGTCTCCATTAACCAGAGTAGTCTACCTGATAAGTGGCCTCCATTAACCAGACTAGTCTACCTGACAAGTGGCCTCCATTAACGAGAGTAGTCTACCTGACAAGTGGACTCCATTAACCAGAGTAGACTACCTGATAAGTGGCCTCCATTAACCAGAGTAGACTACCGCATAAGTGGCCTCCATTAACCAGAGTAGACTACCTGATAAGTGGCCTCCATTAACCAGAGTAGACTACCTGATAAGTGGCCTCCAATAACCAGAGTAGCCTACCTGATAAGTGGTCTCCATTAACCAGAGTAGCCTACCTGATAAGTGGTCTCCATTAACCAGACTAGTCTACCTGATAAGTGGCCTCCATTAACCAGAGTAGACTACCTGATAAGTGGTCTCCATTAACCAGAGTAGTCTACCTGATAAGTGGTCTCCATTAACCAGAGTAGTCTACCTGATAAGTGGTCTCCATTAACCAGAGTAGACTACCTGATAAGTGGCCTCCATTAACCAGAGTAGTCTACCTGATAAGTGGTCTCCATTAACCAGAGTAGACTACCTGATAAGTGGACTCCATTAACCAGAGTAGACTACCTGATAAGTGGACTCCATTAACCAGAGTAGACTACCTGATAAGTGGCCTCCATTAACCAGAGTAGTCTACCTGATAAGTGGCCTCCATTAACCAGAGTAGACTACCTGATAAGTGGCCTCCATTAACCAGACTAGTCTACCTGATAAGTGGCCTCCATTAACCAGAGTAGTCTACCTGATTAGTGGCCTCCATTAACCAGAGTAGACTACCTGATAAGTGGCCTCCATTAACCAGACTAGTCTACCTGATAAGTGGCCTCCATTAACCAGAGTAGTCTACCTGATAAGTGGCCTCCATTAACCAGAGTAGACTACCTGATAAGTGGCCTCCATTAACCAGAGTAGTCTACCTGACAAGTGGCCTCCATTAACCAGAGTAGTCTACCTGACAAGTGGTCTCCATTAACCAGAGTACACTACCTGATAAGTGGCCTCCATTAACCAGAGTAGACTACCTGATAAGTGGCCTCCATTAACCAGAGTAGACTACCTGATAAGTGGCCTCCATTAACCAGAGTAGTCTACCTGATAAGTGGTCTCCATTAACCAGAGTAGTCTACCTGATAAGTGGCCTCCATTAACCAGACTAGTCTACCTGACAAGTGGCCTCCATTAACGAGAGTAGTCTACCTGACAAGTGGACTCCATTAACCAGAGTAGACTACCTGATAAGTGGCCTCCATTAACCAGAGTAGACTACCTGATAAGTGGCCTCCATTAACCAGAGTAGACTACCTGATAAGTGGCCTCCATTAACCAGAGTAGACTACCTGATAAGTGGCCTCCATTAACCAGAGTAGACTACCTGATAAGTGGCCTCCATTAACCAGAGTAGACTACCTGATAAGTGGCCTCCATTAACCAGAGTAGACTACCTGATAAGTGGCCTCCAATAACCAGAGTAGCCTACCTGATAAGTGGTCTCCATTAACCAGAGTAGCCTACCTGATAAGTGGTCTCCATTAACCAGAGTAGTCTACCTGATAAGTATCCTCCAATAACCAGAGTAGTCTACCTGATAAGTGGCCTCCATTAACCAGAGTAGTCTACCTGATAAGTGGTCTCCATTAACCAGAGTAGTCTACCTGATAAGTGGCCTCCATTAACCAGAGTAGCCTACCTGATAAGTGGTCTCCATTAACCAGAGTAGTCTACCTGATAAGTATCCTCCAATAACCAGAGTAGTCTACCTGATAAGTGGCCTCCATTAACCAGAGTAGTCTACCTGATAAGTGGTCTCCATTAACCAGAGTAGCCTACCTGATAAGTGGACTCCATTAACCAGAGTAGCCTACCTGACAAGTGGACTCCATTAACGAGAGTAGTCTACCTGACAAGTGGACTCCATTAACCAGAGTAGTCTACCTGATAAGTGGCCTCCATTAACCAGAGTAGTCTACCTGATAAGTGGCCTCCATTAACCAGAGTAGTCTACCTGATAAGTGGCCTCCATTAACCAGAGTAGACTACCTGATAAGTGGCCTCCATTAACCAGACTAGTCTACCTGATAAGTGGCCTCCATTAACCAGAGTAGTCTACCTGATAAGTGGCCTCCATTAACCAGAGTAGACTACCTGATAAGTGGCCTCCATTAACCAGAGTAGACTACCTGATAAGTGGCCTCCATTAACCAGAGTAGTCTACCTGACAAGTGGCCTCCATTAACCAGAGTAGTCTACCTGACAAGTGATCTCCATTAACCAGAGTAGACTACCTGATAAGTGGCCTCCATTAACCAGAGTAGACTACCTGATAAGTGGCCTCCATTAACCAGAGTAGACTACCTGATAAGTGGCCTCCATTAACCAGAGTAGTCTACCTGATAAGTGGTCTCCATTAACCAGACTAGTCTACCTGACAAGTGGCCTCCATTAACGAGAGTAGTCTACCTGACAAGTGGACTCCATTAACCAGAGTAGACTACCTGATAAGTGGCCTCCATTAACCAGAGTAGACTACCTGATAAGTGGCCTCCATTAACCAGAGTAGACTACCTGATAAGTGGCCTCCATTAACCAGAGTAGACTACCTGATAAGTGGCCTCCAATAACCAGAGTAGCCTACCTGATAAGTGGTCTCCATTAACCAGAGTAGCCTACCTGATAAGTGGTCTCCATTAACCAGAGTAGTCTACCTGATAAGTATCCTCCAATAACCAGAGTAGTCTACCTGATAAGTGGCCTCCATTAACCAGAGTAGTCTACCTGATAAGTGGTCTCCATTAACCAGAGTAGTCTACCTGATAAGTGGCCTCCATTAACCAGAGTAGCCTACCTGATAAGTGGTCTCCATTAACCAGAGTAGTCTACCTGATAAGTATCCTCCAATAACCAGAGTAGTCTACCTGATAAGTGGCCTCCATTAACCAGAGTAGTCTACCTGATAAGTGGTCTCCATTAACCAGAGTAGCCTACCTGATAAGTGGACTCCATTAACCAGAGTAGCCTACCTGACAAGTGGACTCCATTAACGAGAGTAGTCTACCTGACAAGTGGACTCCATTAACCAGAGTAGTCTACCTGATAAGTGGCCTCCATTAACCAGAGTAGTCTACCTGATAAGTGGCCTCCATTAACGAGAGTAGTCTACCTGACAAGTGGACTCCATTAACCAGAGTAGTCTACCTGATAAGTGGCCTCCATTAACCAGAGTAGTCTACCTGATAAGTGGCCTCCATTAACCAGAGTAGCCTACCTGACAAGTGGACTCCATTAACGAGAGTAGTCTACCTGACAAGTGGACTCCATTAACCAGAGTAGTCTACCTAATAAGTGGTCTCCATTAACCAGAGTAGTCTACCTGATAAGTATCCTCCAATAACCAGAGTAGTCTACCTGATAAGTGGCCTCCATTAACCAGAGTAGTCTACCTGATAAGTGGTCTCCATTAACCAGAGTAGTCTACCTGATAAGTGGCCTCCATTAACCAGAGTAGCCTACCTGATAAGTGGTCTCCATTAACCAGAGTAGTCTACCTGATAAGTATCCTCCAATAACCAGAGTAGTCTACCTGATAAGTGGCCTCCATTAACCAGAGTAGTCTACCTGATAAGTGGTCTCCATTAACCAGAGTAGCCTACCTGATAAGTGGACTCCATTAACCAGAGTAGCCTACCTGACAAGTGGACTCCATTAACGAGAGTAGTCTACCTGACAAGTGGACTCCATTAACCAGAGTAGTCTACCTGATAAGTGGCCTCCATTAACCAGAGTAGTCTACCTGATAAGTGGCCTCCATTAACCAGAGTAGTCTACCTGATAAGTGGCCTCCATTAACCAGAGCAGACTACCTGATAAGTGGCCTCCATTAACCAGACTAGTCTACCTGATAAGTGGCCTCCATTAACCAGAGTAGTCTACCTGATAAGTGGCCTCCATTAACCAGAGTAGACTACCTGATAAGTGGCCTCCATTAACCAGAGTAGACTACCTGATAAGTGGCCTCCATTAACCAGAGTAGTCTACCTGACAAGTGGCCTCCATTAACCAGAGTAGTCTACCTGACAAGTGATCTCCATTAACCAGAGTAGACTACCTGATAAGTGGCCTCCATTAACCAGAGTAGACTACCTGATAAGTGGCCTCCATTAACCAGAGTAGACTACCTGATAAGTGGCCTCCATTAACCAGAGTAGTCTACCTGATAAGTGGTCTCCATTAACCAGAGTAGTCTACCTGATAAGTGGCCTCCATTAACCAGACTAGTCTACCTGACAAGTGGCCTCCATTAACGAGAGTAGTCTACCTGTCAAGTGGACTCCATTAACCAGAGTAGACTACCTGATAAGTGGCCTCCATTAACCAGAGTAGACTACCTGATAAGTGGCCTCCATTAACCAGAGTAGACTACCTGATAAGTGGCCTCCATTAACCAGAGTAGACTACCTGATAAGTGGCCTCCAATAACCAGAGTAGCCTACCTGATAAGTGGTCTCCATTAACCAGAGTAGCCTACCTGATAAGTGGTCTCCATTAACCAGAGTAGTCTACCTGATAAGTATCCTCCAATAACCAGAGTAGTCTACCTGATAAGTGGCCTCCATTAACCAGAGTAGTCTACCTGATAAGTGGTCTCCATTAACCAGAGTAGTCTACCTGATAAGTGGCCTCCATTAACCAGAGTAGCCTACCTGATAAGTGGTCTCCATTAACCAGAGTAGTCTACCTGATAAGTATCCTCCAATAACCAGAGTAGTCTACCTGATAAGTGGCCTCCATTAACCAGAGTAGTCTACCTGATAAGTGGTCTCCATTAACCAGAGTAGCCTACCTGATAAGTGGACTCCATTAACCAGAGTAGCCTACCTGACAAGTGGACTCCATTAACGAGAGTAGTCTACCTGACAAGTGGACTCCATTAACCAGAGTAGTCTACCTGATAAGTGGCCTCCATTAACCAGAGTAGTCTACCTGATAAGTGGCCTCCATTAACGAGAGTAGTCTACCTGACAAGTGGACTCCATTAACCAGAGTAGTCTACCTGATAAGTGGCCTCCATTAACCAGAGTAGTCTACCTGATAAGTGGCCTCCATTAACCAGAGTAGCCTACCTGACAAGTGGACTCCATTAACGAGAGTAGTCTACCTGACAAGTGGACTCCATTAACCAGAGTAGTCTACCTAATAAGTGGCCTCCAATAACCAGAGTAGTCTACCTGATAAGTGGTCTCCATTAACCAGACTAGTCTACCTGATAAGTGGTCTCCATTAACCAGAGTAGTCTACCTGACAAGTGGTCTCCATTAACCAGAGTAGTCTACCTGATAAGTGGCCTCCATTAACCAGAGTAGTCTACCTGATAAGTGGTCTCCATTAACCAGAGTAGCCTACCTGATAAGTGGACTCCATTAACCAGAGTAGCCTACCTGATAAGTGGTCTCCATTAACCAGAGTAGTCTACCTGATAAGTGGTCTCCATTAACCAGAGTAGTCTACCTGATAAGTGGACTCCATTAACCAGAGTAGACTACCTGATAAGTGGCCTCCATTAACCAGAGTAGCCTACCTGATAAGTGGTCTCCATTAACCAGAGTAGTCTACCTGATAAGTGGTCTCCATTAACCAGAGTAGTCTACCTGATAAGTGGACTCCATTAACCAGACTAGTCTACCTGATAAGTGGCCTCCATTAACCAGAGTAGACTACCTGATAAGTGGTCTCCATTAACCAGAGTAGTCTACCTGATAAGTGGTCTCCATTAACCAGAGTAGACTACCTGATAAGTGGCGTCCATTAACCAGAGTAGTCTACCTGATAAGTGGTCTCCATTAACCAGAGTAGTCTACCTGATAAGTGGCCTCCATTAACCAGAGTAGTCTACCTGATAAGTGGTCTCCATTAACCAGAGTGGACTACCTGATAAGTGGCCTCCAATAACCAGAGTAGACTACCTGATAAGTAGCCTCCATTAACCAGACTAGTCTACCTGACAAGTGGTCTCCATTAACCAGAGTAGTCTACCTGATAAGTGGCCTCCATTAACCAGAGTAGTCTACCTGACAAGTGGCCTCCATTAACCAGAGTAGTCTACCTGATAAGTGGTCTCCATTAACCAGAGTAGTCTACCTGATAAGTGGCCTCCATTAACCAGACTAGCCTACCTGATAAGTGGCCTCCATTAACCAGAGTAGTCTACCTGATAAGTGGACTCCATTAACCAGAGTAGTCTACCTGATAAGTGGCCTCCATTCGCTATTCAGAGCATAAGGACAACATGTCTTTACCTCCTGCCCTTATTCCTGATTATTTAATAATGGACCATTCTAATTCTGAACAAATGTTACATATTAGTAAAGAGAAGATTAAATGGAGAATAGAATATGATCACTTGATGAGAGAGCAGCGTGTGCAGCCTGAGGCGAGGAACAGAGAGCGAGCTTTTTTTGCGACTTTCTCAAATCAATAGTCTATAGTCGCATCATGCAGCCCAATTATCTTTTGATTTCTAAGGCATTCTAAGTTTTGTATCATTTAAAACTAAAGTTGCCAATAAGACCTGTTTCAAATGTTCACTTTTATGCTCAACATAGCACATATGAAGTGGCTCTCACTCTGCAATGGGGGAAAAAAAGATGTATATTTTATTCAGATCAGTTCAATTATATGTTTCTTACTATAAAATGATATAATATAAAATAATGACACGGGACTTCTAAGCATATCTAGTCTCCTAAATGAACTAGACTACAGCCTATGGCATGGAGCACAGCCAGATAACACACAGTAGGCTGGCTCATATTCTGTTCTTCTGAAAGACATGTTCTTCATTTCATGTTTCTTTAGATCTGCCTAAAATAAATAATAGATTTATTGTGATATATTCAATTGATTTCTTAGACTTTTTAAAATTTAAATGTTCCAAAGGCGTCATCAGCGGTTTGTATGCCAGGAGATGCTAAACGCGTTTATGTTAATGAACGGTTAGTTACCGTGACACCGTTTATGTTAATTTACGTCTAGTTACCGTGACACCGTTTATGTTAATTAAAGGGTGGTTACCGTGACAGTGCTTATGTTAATTGACGGTTAGTTACCGTGACACCGTTTATGTAAATTTCCGGTTAGTTACCGCGACACCGTTTATGTTAATTAACGATTCGTTACCACGACACCGTTTATGTAAATTAATGATTACTTATTGTGACACCATTTATGTTAATTAACGGTTAGTTACCGTGACACCGTTTATATTAATTAATGGTTAGTTACCGCGACACCGTTTATGTTGATTAACGGTTAGCTACCGTGACACCGTTTATGTTAGGGAAGGGGTGAGGAGAGGAGGGAAGGGGAGAGGAGAGGAGAGTAGGGGGGGGCAGGGGTGAGGAGAGGAGGGAAGTGGAGAGGAGAGTAGAGGGGGGCAGGGTGTGGAGAGGAGAGGAGGGGAGAGGAGGGAAGGGGAGAGGAGGAGGGAAGGGGAGAGGAGAGGAGGGAAGGGGAGAAGAGAGTAGAGGGGGGCAGGGGTGAGGAGAGGAGGGAAGGGGAGAGGAGAAGAGAGTAGAGGGGGGAAGGGGTGAGGAGAAGAGGGAAGGGGTGAGGAGAGGAGGGAAGGGAAGGGGAGAGGAGAAGAGAGTAGAGGGGGGCAGGGGTGAGGAGAGGAGGGAAGGGAAGGGGAGAGGAGAAGAGAGTAGAGGGGGGAAGGGGTGAGGAGAAGAGGGAAGGGGAGAGGAGAAGAGATGAGGGAAGGGGTGAGGAGAGGAGGGAAGGGAAGGGGAGAGGAGAAGAGAGTAGAGGGGAGAAGGGGTGAGGAGAAGAGGGGAGAGGAGAGAAGGGGAAAGGAGAGTAGGGAAGGGGAGAGGAGAGTAGGGAAGGGGAGAGGAGAGGAGAGGAGAGGAGGGAAGGGGTGAGGAGAGGAGGGAAGGGGGAGGAGGGAAGGGGAGAGGAGAGGAGGGAAGGGGAGAGGAGAGGAGAGGAGAGAAGGGGAGAGGAGAGGAGGGAAGGGGTGAGGAGAGGAGGGAAGGGGGAGGAGGGAAGGGGAGAGGAGAAGAGGGAAGGAGAGAGGAGAGGAGGGAAGTGGTGAGGAGAGGAGGGAAGGGGGAGGAGGGAAGGGGAGAGGAGAAGAGGGAAGGGGTGAGGAGAGGAGGGAAGGGGGGAGGGAAGGGGAGAGGAGAGAAGAGGAGGGAAGGGGGGGGAGGGAAGGGGAGAGGAGATGAGGGAAGGGGGAGGAGGGAAGGGGAGAGGAGAAGAGGGAAGGGGAGAGGAGAAGAGGGAAGGGGAGAGGAGAAGAGGGAAGGGGGAGGAGGGAAGGGGAGAGGTTAAGATCGCTATACAAGTCATTTGTCTGCAGCAACACCTGCCAATCCAATCTTTCTGCTTTGTGTTTTGATAGTCTCATAATATCATTAGTATTCAGGGTGGAGTGAGTGACTGAGGTGGTTCCATCTGTATGAGCTACTTGTGCGTCGCTCTCAATGCCTAGGAAATGAGTTGAGGTTGACATGCTGCGGGAACGGGCACACACACATACACTCAGCAACCATCGACTGGTTCACCAGAGCCTTTTCATTTTAGGATGAATGAAAGCAATCATTCAGAGCCTTTTGAGGAGTGATGGAGGGAATTGTGTTGTAGAAATGCCTGGGTACTGTTATAGACAAGAGAAAACTGACTTGAGCAGTCATTTAATTGTGACTGTGTGTGTGTGTGTGTGTGTGTGTGTGTGTGTGTGTGTGTGTGTGTGTGTGTGTGTGTGTGTGTGTGTGTGTGTGTGTGTGTGTGTGTGTGTGTGTGTGTGTGTGTGTGTGTGTGTGTGTGTGTGTGTGTGTGTGTGTGTGTGTGTGTGTGTGTCTGTGTGTGTGTGTGTGTGTGTGTGTGTGTGTGGTTTTACCATCATTGTGGAGACCAGAAGTCCTCACAAGAATAGTAAAACACGGAAAATTTGTAGAAGTGGGAGACATTTCGCAGGTCCACACGACTTAAGGGTTAGGGAAAATAGGATTTTGAATGGGAATCAATTGTTTGGTCCCTATAAGGATACTAAAACAAATGTACGTATGTGTGTAAATCCATACTACTGCAGAGCTAATTCTCTGGGGTTCTTACGGATCGTCCACAGCACTAGAATGGAAGGTGAAGAAACTATTGACCAAGTTGGTAATATTGTAACAGTCCTGACCTATTTATGTTAGTTTTTATGTGTTTATGGTCAGGGCATGTGTTTTGGGTGGGCAGTCTATGTTATCTGTTTCTATGTTGGTTTCGGTTTGCCTGGTATGGCTCTTGATTAGAGGCAGGTGGTTTGCATTTTCCTCTAATCAAGAGTCATATTTAGGTAGGGCATTCTCACTGTTTGTTTGTGGGTGATGTCTCCTGTGATGTTTTCGTGTTGTTCGATGTATATTCACTTTTGGAGCTGTTTGGCTGTTCGTATGTTTCGATGTCCGTTCCTGTTCGTGAGTTTACGTTTGTCTATGTAAGTTTATGTTCAGGTTTGCGTCAACGTCGTTTTGTTATTTTGTAAATTTTGAAAGTGTTTGTTTTGTTTAGTCTACGTCGAATTTATAAAATAAAGATGGCTTATTTCCCTGACTCCGCATTTTGGTCCGAAGATCCTTCTCTCCTCACCTCATCCGAGGATGAGGAAAGCGACAGCTCTTACAGAATCACCCACCAAAATACAGAGACCAAGCGGTATGGGAATGCTAAACGGAGTAAGGGACAGAAGAAGGAGCAATGGACATGGGACGATGTATTGAATGGAAAAGGTGTCTACACATGGGAGGAGATCCTAGCAGGTAGAGATCGCCTTCCATGGGAACAGCTGGAGGCACTTAGGAGAGCGGAGGCTACCGGAGAGAGGAACCGGAATTATGAGGGAACACGTCTGGCACGGAAGCCGAAAAAGCCCGTGAGTAACTCCCAAAAATTTCTTGGGGGGGGGCTAAAGGGTAGTGGGCCAAGGGCAGGTAGGAGACCTGCGCCCACTTCCCAGGCTAACCGTGGAGAGCGGGAGTACGGGCAGACACCGTGTTACGCAGTAGAGCGCACGGTGTCTCCTGTACGTGTGCATAGGCCGGTGCGGGTTATTCCACCTCCCCGCACTGGTAGGGCGAGATTGGGCATTGAGCCAGGTGTCATGAGGCCGGCTCAACGCGTCTGGTCTCCAGTGCGTCTCCTCGGGCCGGCATACATGGCACCTGCCTTACGCATGGTTTCCCCGGTTCGCCTGCATAGCCCAGTGCGGGCTATTCCACCTCGCCGCACTGGCAGGGCGACCGGGAGCATTCAACCAGGTAAGGTTGGGCAGGCTCAATGCTCAAGAGAGCCAGTACGCCTGCACGGTCCGGTATTTCCGGCGCCACCTCCCCGCCCCAGCCTAGTACCTACAGTGCCTACATTACGCACTAGGCTACCAGTGCATTTCCAGAGCCCTGTTCCTCCTCCACGCACTCTCCCTATAGTGCGTGTATCCAGTTCAGTGCCTCCTGTTCCGGCCCCACGCACTAAGCCACCTGTGCGTCTCCTAAGTCCTGTACACACTGTCACTTCTCCCCGTACTAGTCCTGAGGTGCGTGCCCTCAGCCAGGTGCCACCAGTGCCGGTACCACGCACCAGGTATAGAGTACGCTTTGAGAGTTCAGTGTGCCCTGTCCCTGCTCCACGCACTAGTAGGAAGGTGCTTATCATTAGCCCGGTGCCTCCAGTTCCGGCACCACGCACCAGGTCTACAGTGCGCCGTATCCGGCCAGAGCCATCCGTCTCCCCAGCGCCATCTGAGCCATCCGTCTCCCCAGCGCCATCTGAGCCATCCGTCTCCCCAGCGCCATCTGAGCCATCCGTCTCCCCAGCGCCATCTGAGCCATCCGTCTGCCAGGAGCCTGCAAAGCCGCCCGTCTGCCATGAGCCTGCAAAGCCGCCCGTCTGCCATGAGCCTACAGAGCCATCCGCCAGACAGGAGCCGCTAGAGCCGTCAGCCAGACAGGAGCCGCTAGAGCCGCCCGCCAGACAGGATCTGCCAGAGCCGCCAACCAGACAGGATCTGCCAGAGCCGCCAACCAGACAGGATCTGCCAGAGCCGCCAACCAGACAGGATCTGCCAGAGCCGCCAACCAGACAGGATCTGCCAGAGCCGTCAGAGAGCCATGAGCAGCCAGAGCCGTCAGAGAGCCATGAGCAGCCAGAGCCGTCAGAGAGCCATGAGCAGCCAGAGCCGTCAGAGAGCCATGAGCAGCCAGAGCCGTCAGAGAGCCATGAGCAGCCAGAGCCGTCAGAGCGCCATGAGCAGCCAGAGCCGTCAGAGCGCCATGAGCGTCGAGAGCCGTCAGAGCGCCATGAGCGTCGAGAGCCGTCAGCCTGCCATGAGCGTCGAGAGCCGTCAGCCTGCCATGAGCGTCGAGAGCCGTCAGCCTGCCATGAGCGTCGAGAGCCGTCAGCCTGCCATGAGCGTAGAGAGCCGTCAGCCTGCCATGAGCGTCGAGAGCCGTCAGCCTGCCATGAGCGTCGAGAGCCGTCAGTCTGCCATGAGCGTCGAGAGCCGTCAGTCTGCCATGAGCGTCGAGAACCGTCAGTCTGCCATGAGCGTCGAGAGTCGTCAGCCTGCATGGACCTGCCAGAGCCGTCCAAACAGGACCTGCCAGAGTCCTTCAGCCGGGTGCTGCCCCTTGTCCCGGTGCTGCCCCTTGTCCCGGTGCTGCCCCTTGTCCCGGTGCTGCCCCTTGTCCCGGTGCTGCCCCTTGTCCCGGTGCTGCCCCTTGTCCCGGTGCTGCCCCTTGTCCCGGTGCTGCCCCTTGTCCCGGTGCTGCCCCTTGTCCCGGTGCTGCCCCTTGTCCCGGTGCTGCCCCTTATTCCAGTGATGGTCCTTATCCTGGTGCTGCCCCTTGTCCCGGTGCTGCCCCTTGTCCCGGTGCTACCCCTTGTCCCGGTGCTGCCCCTTGTCCCGGTGCTAGCTGTTTATTTAGGGGAAGGTAGTGTTAGGGTGGTCAGTAGAAGGGGTAGAAAGAGGAGGGGAGTGACTATGGTGGTGCGGGGACAGCGTCCTGAACCGGAACCACCACCGTGGTCAACTGCCCACCCGGACCCTCCCCTGGACTTTGTGCTGGTGCGCCCGGCGTTCGCACCTTGGGGGGGGGGTACTGTAACAGTCCTGACCTATTTATGTTAGTTTTTATGTGTTTATGGTCAGGGCATGTGTTTTGGGTGGGCAGTCTATGTTATCTGTTTCTATGTTGGTTTCGGTTTGCCTGGTATGGCTCTTGATTAGAGGCAGGTGGTTTGCATTTTCCTCTAATCAAGAGTCATATTTAGGTAGGGCATTCTCACTGTTTGTTTGTGGGTGATGTCTCCTGTGATGTTTTCGTGTTGTTCGATGTATATTCACTTTTGGAGCTGTTTGGCTGTTCGTATGTTTCGATGTCCGTTCCTGTTCGTGAGTTTACGTTTGTCTATGTAAGTTTATGTTCAGGTTTGCGTCAACGTCGTTTTGTTATTTTGTACATTTTGAAAGTGTTTGTTTTGTTTAGTCTACGTCGAATTTATAAAATAAAGATGGCTTATTTCCCTGACTCCGCATTTTGGTCCGAAGATCCTTCTCTCCTCACCTCATCCGAGGATGAGGAAAGCGACAGCTCTTACAAATATACACATTCTGGGGCTCAGTGGACTCTATTTTAGGGGAGGGTGTAAGGCTATTGGGCTGCTGAATGCTGATACAGGGAAGGGATACCTGTATAAGTAATTTTAGCAATTTGGGATTTACCTGTGTATGAATTTGGTTGACAAATAGAGTGAAGAACCAATATGGCAATTTTTTTGTATATATATATATTTTTTTTATACCTCTTTCTAAACATTGATGATCACAGAATATTCTGTAACATACAAATGTCCAGTACCTCAATATTTGGGTTATATAACCACACAAGGCGAGACCCAGATGCAGACACGGGAGACAGATGGTTTGAGCTCTGATATTTATTATAATCTTTTAAAAAAAGAAAGAAAAAAAGCTGGTTGACTTGGGAAACAAGACGAACTGGCACAAAGACAGAAAACAGGTATAAATACCCAGATGATAATGGGGAAGATGGGCGACACTTGGAGGGAGGGGGGGGGAGACAAGCACAAGGACAGGTGAAAGAGATCAGGGTGTGACAGTATCCCCCCTCTAGGGGCGCCACCTGGCGCCCTACCTGGGCGCATACCTGGTTGACCGAGGTACCAGCGGTGGAAGTCGGCGATGAGGGCTGGGTCCAGGGTGTCCCTAGTGGGGACCCAGAACCTCTCCTCCGGGCCATAACCCTCCCAGTCAACCTGGAACTGGAAAACCCTGCCTCGTGGTCAAACATTCAGGAGGTGTCTCACCATGTATGCCGGATGGCCATCAATGACACGGGGAGGAGGGGTGGGCCTGTAAACAGAAGACAAAAAACTGTGAGACACGGGCTTAATCCTAGACACATGGGACGTAGGATGAATACAGAGGGCGCTGAAGGACTTGTCGAACATGGAGGATGTGTTCTTGGGGAGAACGGGGGGTGGAGGGGGATATCGTTGAGGTAGACAAACACAAAATGATTTAACATGTCCTGGAGCACATCGTTTACCATGGCCTGGAACACAGCGGGGGACCAAACGGCATGACCATGTACTCATAATGTCCACTGGCAGTGTTGAAAGCAGTCTTCCATTCATCTCCTTCTCGTATCCGAACCAGGTGGTAGGCATTCCCGAAGGGTCCAGCTTGGAAAAGATGGTAGCCCCCTGGAGAGGTTCGGAAACCAAGGAGAGGATTGGTAGGAGGTAATGATTCTTGATCATTATGTAATTAAGACCCCGGTAGTCAATGCACGGATGCAGGGTCTTGTCCTTCTTTTCCACAAAGAAAAACCCTGCGCCGGCAGGGGATGCAGAAGGACGGATACTTCCAGCACTCCTCAATATTCTCCTCCATAGCCTTGGTCTCCGGGTCCGGATAGGGAATATAGCCGAGGTGGTGTGGTGCCTGGGAGAAGGTCAATGACACAATTGTAGGGACGATGCGGGGGAAGAGAAGTAGCCCGTGCCTTCCTGAAGACCTCCAGGAGTTCATGGTACTCTGCGGGAATGGCAGGAAATCCGAGACTTGACTTAAACCCTGAGAAGGACGTCTCGGGGAAGGCTGCGCCGCTTTAAGGCAATTGGAATGACAGAACAGGAACCCAGGATTGTACTCGTGGTCCAGTCAATAACGGGGTTGTATTTTTTGGAGCCAAGAAAATCCCAAAACAGGAACATGGGGGGAATCCATGAGGAGAAGCTGTATTGACTCACTGGGATTTCCTGAAACCCGTAGATTAACGGGAACAGCGGGTAACTCTTCCAATGGAGCGGCCGTCCAGTGCTCTAGTGTCCATGGGAACATAGAGGAGTTAAGTGTGGATACCTAATTCAGAAACTAGGGTAGCAGCCGGAGAGACTTTGACTGGTCTCCCCACAGCAGTATCACAAAAAGAGGAGTGCGGGTGATGGGAATTAGAGAATTCCCAGTCTGGCTCACCAGAGTACTTGTACCTACTAAAGAAATAGGTCTCCTAACAGGGCAGGTGGCTATATAATATATAATAGCCACCTGCCCTGTTAGGAGACCTATTTCTTGAGACCCACCTGCCCTCACAGTACAAACAACAGTTGGAGCTCACCCTACATGAACGTTCCCTAGGCAATAATCTAGCTCTGCCCAGTTGCATAGGCTCAGGAGTATCCGACTCATCCGTCGCCGATGATTCGAAGGAACTCGGGTAGCGTCGGATCTTCACGGAAATGCACACTTCGGGGATTTCCGGATTCCTTCGGAGTTGAACAAGCAGCAGCGGATGGACGAATGTTCCCGAGACCCAACCTCCTCTCTCTCCGGTGTTCTCGTAGACGTTCATCAATCCTAATCGTGAGGGAATCGAGGTCCAATGGTAACTCACGAGCTGCAAGCTCATCTTTTATTTCCTCCGATAGTCCGTGAAGGAAGGAATCGAACAGAGCCTCCGGATTCCAGGCACTCTCGACAGCCAATGTTGCGAAAATCTACCATGTAGTCTGCCACACTATGGGAGTTCTGATGTACTTTCAGTAGTTTTGGGGCCACCTCTCTCCCGGGCACCAGAGAATCTAATACCTTCCTCACCTCCGCCATGAAATCTCCCAGGTTATGGAAAACGGCGGATTGTTGCTTCTGTCACCCAGGAGAGCGCCCCTCCGGACATTAGCATAATTAGATACGCCATCTTCAATCGATCCGAAGGAAGACAGCGTGACAGAGCTGGTCCAAGTCTGCTGGTTTCAGTCATGGCCAGTTCGTACTATAACGACAAAAAGGCGAGACCCAGATGCAGACCCAGGAGGCAGATGTTTTGAGCTCTGATATTTATTATAACCCAATGCAAAAGGAAGGTCGGGGACAGGCAAGAGTTCTTAACCAGGTCAGAATCTAAAACGGTACAGGGCAGCAGGCAGGCTCGAGGTCAAGGGCAGGCAAGGGTCAGAAACAGGAGGACTAGAAAAACAGAAACTGGGAAAAAAAACAGGAGCTAAGAGAAAAACGTTGGTTGACTTAGCAAACAAGACAAACTGGCACAGACAGACAGAAGACACAGGTATAAATACACAGAAGATAATGGGGAAGATGGGCGACACCTGGAGGGGACGGAGACAAGCACAAAGACAGGTGAAACAGGTTATTTGCGTGTTTTCTTTTTGTCCGATTGTTCTTTGGAAAGTAAATTGAACCACCAACCTGTTACACGGAGCGGTGCAGGTGATCCCAAGAGCAGACTCAGACAAGGAGACTTGGATAAGGTAACCAAGGTATTTATTTTAACATACAGGGAAAATGGGGTGCAGGCCAGGGAAAGCTCAGGCAGGTTGCAGGGAGCCAGGTGCAGAGGCTGGAGTGAGGGAAGTTGGGGCTGAGGCTGGAGAGAGGGGAGTTGGGGCTGAGGCTGGAGCGAGGGGAGTTGGGGCTGGGTAAGCAGGTCCGGAGAGGAATCCAAGGAAGCAGTAGATTGGGGGGTCCAGGACAGTGTAGCAGGACTGATGAGACATGGGACTGGAGACAGGGACCAGAGTCAGAGAGGACAGAATGAGCAGAGGTTACAGTCTGGCAGCGTGGAAGTGGCAGGGTTGAGTATTTGTAGAGGTCTTGATTATGGAGCAGGTTGCAGCTGGTGGGGATCTGCTCTGCCTCAAGCACACCTGTCTCCACCCACACAATCACACACACAGAGAAAGAGGGAGAGAGCACTGGGGGAGTGGCGGCAGTTTAGGGAGACACCGGATGAGCAGTAGAGGGCGTGGCAGGCACAGATGTAACACAACCATGTGAAAAACTTTACATGAAAACATAATACATTCTGTTGTTGGCCTAACTTCTGCTACTGTAATACGGTGGTTTGTTGTTCGACAGCTGTGCAGAACTGTGCTAAAGGATAAATGACTTTCTGTGTTTTGTAACATTTCAGCATTATATTACCGTCCTGAGGTCAGATTAAGTATCAGTAATATTGGATGTCTCGATAATACCTTGAAAGCGCTGCATGTGATGAACTGTTCTTTGACGGTGTTCAAATTGGATGGCACTTGTGTTAGAAATGTAGGATTTTTTTATTTATTTTTTTGTCTGGTCTGTAATATTGTTCAATGGTTCCAAACAATAATAGATATAACAACTGAATAAAAATATAAACGCAACATGTAAAGTGTTGGTACCATGTTTCATGTGCTGATATAAAAGATCCCAGAAATGTTCCATACGCACAAAAAGCTTAATTTCTCTCAACTTTTGTACACAAATATCAGAGGAAGAACTCGACGAACACTATGCTTAAACTAAGTTTATTCATCCCAAAGGATGAGCCGCTGAGTGGAGTTTCCGCCGTCTCGCTAAACATATCATCTCTATTGCTAGGCAGGAAACTAAGTGATGCTGTTCCTTCTCTCTTAACGTGACCTGACCTGACCTCGACCCCCCTTCATCACTAATCCACGGCTCTCTCCCCTTATCAGTGCCTGCCACATGTGATCGTTTCCCCTACACTCAGTACATTCCAAGCTTAATTCTACCCACTATATACCTTCCTCCTGCAGATAACCATTGACTTCTGGTGTAGACCCTCGACTATCGCACCCCTAATATCTCTAGCATAACTAATGATTAATAATATTTAAAGTCCCGAAATTCAAACCCATCAGTTTACATCCCTGTTAGTGAGCATTTCTCCATTTCTAAGACAACCAATCCACTTGACAGGTGTGGCATGTCAAGAAGTTGTTTAAACAGCATGATTATTACACAGGTGAACCTTGTGTTGGGGACAATAAAAGGACACTCTAAAATGTGCAGGTTTGTCACACAACACAATGCCATTGATGTCTCAAGTTTTGAGGGAGCATGCAATTGGCATACTTACTGCAGGAATATCCATCAGAGATGTTGCCAGATAATTTAATGTTCATTTCTCTACCATAAGCCGGCTCCAACGTCGTTTTAGAGAATCCGATGTGATGTGTCGTGCTGCATGAGGCAAATGGTGGTCACACCAGATACTGACTGGTTTTCTGATCCATGCCCCTTACCTTTTTCAAGGTATCTGTGACCAACCGATGCATATCTGTATTCCCAGTTATGTGAAATCTATAAATTAGGGCCTAATTTATTTATTAAAATTGACTGATTTCCTTATATGTAGAATCCACCCATTTCTTGACAGATAGCTGAACTAGCCAATTGGGAGCTGAGTTGTTTAGAGAAAAAAATGACAAATGACAAAAAAATTATAATAATCCAGAGTGGAGCAGCGGTCTGAGGCACTGCATCGCAGTGCTAGAGGGTTTACTACAGACCCGGGTTCATTCCCAGGCTGTGCCACAACCGGCCGTGGCCGGGAGTCCCATAGGACGGCGCACAATTAGCCCAGTGTCGTCTGGGTTAGGGGGGGCTTTAGTTGGCTCATAGCGCTCTAGCGACTCCTTGTGGCGGGCCGGGTGCCTGCAGGCTGACCCCGGACGCCAGTTGAACAGTGTTTCCTCCGACACATTGGTGTGGTTGACTTCCGGGTTAGCCTCGTGGGTGTTAAGGAGCGTGGTTAGACGGGTCATGTTTTGGAGGATGCATGACTCCATCTTCACCTCCCAAAGTAGGGAGTTGCAGCGATGAGACAAGATAGAAATTGGGGAGAAAAAGGGGGGGGGGGGGGTCATTCAAAAAAATTCAATAATACCATGACATTATGTTGGACACATTAGCATTGAATAGATGTTATTGTATATTCTCAAACTAACAGCAGTGCCTATATGATGTCCTTCCATACAGGTGTGACCTGCTGGAGTGAGGCTTCTATGTACATATTGTTGATCAATAGACTAATATACAGTGCCTACAGAAAGTATTCATATCCCTTGATTTATTCCACATTTTGTTCTGTTTACAGCCTGAACTCTAAATGGACTAAATGGATTATTTTTTCTCACGCATCAACACACAATACCCCACAATGACAAAGTGAAAACATGTTTTTAAAAATAGATTGAAAATTAAAAATACAGAAAAAATCTAATTTACATAAGCATTCCCACCCCTTTGCTATGTCACTCCAAATTGAGCTCAGGTGCATCCAATTTCCTTTGATCGTGCTTGAAATTTCACTACAACTTGGAGTTGTGTGTTGAGGAAGAATGTTGTCAGACACGATAAAGAATGATCTGGACCAGTAGGAGTGACATTGTTGGAGAAAGTGGACTCTTGTCTTTTGGTTGATCTCATCTGTGGCTTCATGGTGGGTGAGAAAGGAGTTGGTGCAGTTGAATCAGTGAAGGTAACCCGTAGTGGACTTGTGATATTTGTTTGTGTTTCTTCTGACCAGGGGGAGAAGACGTTCCGTGTCACGCAACTTGGGTCAAGATCTGTTTCTTGCTTTGCTCTTAAGAACAGGGCACCTTTGAAAGGAGTGATTTCTGGGGGTAGCGTTAAGTGTGGAGGTGGAGCGATTGAAGGTGAATATTCCTGGTGTTTGTGATGCCCACCGTTCAGAGACCGTGGTGAGCGTGGTGAAACAGAGGAGTCACTGTCAGTCCTTTTGAATTTTGAGTCAGATTCTCTACCGGACAAAGTCATGTTAGGATGTGAGTTATCCTGTTAAAGCTTTTTGTGCAGAATCAACTGCGCTGTTTCAGGTGCAACGTTGATCACCATGTTGCAGTAGTGTGTAAGAGGGAGATTCCAAGATGTGGGGATTGTGCAGGAGGGCATGGGATAGAGGATTGTGTCGTTTCGGTGGATAAAGTTGTGTGTGTGTCAAATGTAGGGGTGTCCATGTTGCTGGGGATCGGAAGTGTCCGTTGAGAGAGAGGTGGGTTGAGGTGGCTAGAGTCAGAGTAGTGCAGAGGGTGTCGTATGCTGAGGCAGTGAAGAAAGTGGAGGACGATGGGTCAAGGTTGAAGGATCCTGAGAGGATCCCAGTGAGTAGTAGATTTGTGCCTGTACAGAGGGATAGGGCAATAAGTGACTTATGGTTGGTGTCTTGAGTGAGTTATGGTTGGCTTCTTGAGTGAGTTATGGTTGGCTTCTCGAGTGAGTTATGGTTGGCTACTCGAGTGAGTTATGGTTGGAGTCTGAAGTGACTTATGGTTGGCTTCTTGAGTGAGTTATGGTTGGCTTCTCGAGTGAGTTATGGTTGGCTTCTTGAGTGAGGTATGGTTGGCTTCTTGAGTGACTTATGGTTGGCTTCTTGAGTGAGTTATGGTTGGCTTCTTGAGTGAGTTATGGTTGGAGTCTGAAGTGACTTATGGTTGGCTTCTTGAGTGACTTATGGTTGGCGTCTTGAGTGAGTTATGGTTGGTGTCTGAAGTGACTTATGGTTGGCTTCTTGAGTGACTTATGGAACTCACTCGAGAAGCCAACCATAACTCACTCGAGAAGCCAACCATAACTCACTCGAGAAGCCAACCATAACTCACTCGAGAAGCCAACCATAACTCACTCAAGAAGCCAACCATAACTCACTCAAGAAGCCAAGGGTTGGCTTCTTGAGTGAGTTATGGTTGGCTTCTTGAGTGAGTTATGGTTGGCTTCTTGAGGGACTTATGGTTGGCGTCTGAAGTGACTTATGGTTGGCTTCTTGAGTGACTTATGGTTGGCTTCTCAAGTGAGTTATGGTTGGCTTCTTTAATGAGTTATGGTTGGCTTCTCGAGTGAGTTATGGTTGGGTTTTTGAGTGAGTTACGAAAACCACTCCCTGATAAAAAAGGCACATGACAGCACGCCTGGAGTTTGCAAAAAGGCATGTGAAAGACTCAGAGCATAATTCAAAAGATTATGTGATCTGATGAGACAAAAATGCAACTATTTGGCCTGAATGCAATGCGCAATGTCTGGAGAAATCAGGCACAGCTCATCACCTGAATCATGGATAAAGTTGATCACAAGTATTCTTAGAAGATAAGTTACACCCTGAAATAAGGAGAGTGAGAGAAGTTACACCCTGAAATAAGGAGAGTGAGAAATAACTAGGCCATCAAATGTCCCGAAGGCCTTGAGCAGCATACAATTTGAGAGTGAGAGAGAGAGAGAATGGGATCACTGTATGACAGGGGAGGTACAGACACAGATGCACTTCCTCTTTCCCCCCTAGAGACACATATGCACTTCCTCTTTCCCCCCTAGAGACACATATGTACTTCCTCTTTCCCCCCTAGAGACACATATGCACTTCCTCTTCCCCCCCTAGAGACACATATGTACTTTCTCTTCCCCCCCTAGAGACACAGATGCACTTCCTCTTTCCCCCCTAGAGACACATATGTACTTCCTCTTCCCCCCCTAGAGACACATATGCACTTCCTCCTTCCCCCCCTAGAGACACATATGTACTTCCTCTTTCCCCCCTAGAGACACATATGCACTTCCTCCTTCCCCCCTAGAGACACATATGCACTTCCTCTTCCCCCCCTAGAGACACATATGTACTTCCTCTTCCCCCCTAGAGACACAGATGCACTTCCTCCTTCCCCCCCTAGAGACACATATGCACTTCCTCTTTCCCCCCTAGAGACACAGATGCACTTCTTCCTTCCCCCCTAGAGACACATATGCACTTCCTCCTTCCCCCCTAGAGACACAGATGCACTTCCTCTTTCCCCCCTAGAGACACATATGCACTTCCTCTTTCCCCCCTAGAGACACATATGTACTTCCTCTTTCCCCCCTAGAGACACATATGCACTTCCTCTTTCCCCCCTAGAGACACATATGTACTTCCTCTTTCCCCCCTAGAGACACATATGCACTTCCTCTTCCCCCCTAGAGACACATATGCACTTCCTCTTCCCCCCCTAGAGACACATATGTACTTCCTCTTCCCCCCTAGAGACACATATGCACTTCCTCTTTCCCCCCTAGAGACACAGATGCACTTCCTCCTTCCCCCCTAGAGACACATATGCACTTCCTCCTTCCCCCCTAGAGACACATATGCACTTCCTCTTTCCCCCCTAGAGACACATATGCACTTCCTCTTTCCCCCCTAGAGACACATATGCACTTCCTCTTCCCCCCCTAGAGACACATATGCACTTCCTCTTTCCCCCCTAGAGACACATATGCACTTCCTCTTTCCCC
This sequence comes from Salvelinus fontinalis, assembly GCF_029448725.1. NCBI lineage: Eukaryota > Metazoa > Chordata > Actinopteri > Salmoniformes > Salmonidae > Salvelinus > Salvelinus fontinalis. The sequence continues at coordinate 51,114 of NW_026600236.1, forward strand.
CCTAGAGACACATATGTACTTCCTCTTTCCCCCCTAGAGACACATATGCACTTCCTCTTTCCCCCCTAGAGACACAGATGCACTTCCTCTTCCCCCCCTAGAGACACATATGTACTTCCTCTTCCCCCCCTAGAGACACATATGTACTTCCTCTTTCCCCCCTAGAGACACATATGTACTTCCTCTTTCCCCCCTAGAGACACATATGCACTTCCTCTTTCCCCCCTAGAGACACATATGTACTTCCTCTTTCCCCCCTAGAGACACATATGCACTTCCTCTTTCCCCCCTAGAGACACAGATGTACTTCCTCTTCCCCCCCTAGAGACACATATGTACTTCCTCTTTCCCCCCTAGAGACACATATGCACTTCCTCTTTCCCCCCTAGAGACACAGATGCACTTCCTCTTTCCCCCCTAGAGACACAGATGCACTTCCTCTTTCCCCCCTAGAGACACATATGCACTTCCTCTTCCCCCCCTAGAGACACATATGTACTTCCTCTTCCCCCCTAGAGACACAGATGCACTTCCTCTTCCCCCCCTAGAGACACATATGTACTTCCTCTTCCCCCCTAGAGACACAGATGCACTTCCTCTTCCCCCCTAGAGACACATATGCACCTCCTCTTCCCCCCCTAGAGACACAGATGCACTTCCTCTTCCCCCCTAGAGACACAGATGTACTTCCTCTTCCCCCCTAGAGACACATATGCACTTCCTCTTCCCCCCCTAGAGACACATATGCACTTCTTCTTTCCCCCCTAGAGACACATATGCACTTCCTCCTTCCCCCCTAGAGACACATATGCACTTCCTCTTTCCCCCTAGAGACACATATGCACTTCCTCTTTCCCCCCTAGAGACACATATGCACTTCCTCTTTCCCCCTAGAGACACATATGCACTTCCTCTTTCCCCCCTAGAGACACATATGCACTTCCTCTTTCCCCCTAGAGACACATATGCACTTCCTCTTTCCCCCCTAGAGACACATATGCACTTCCTCTTTCCCCCTAGAGACACATATGCACTTCCTCTTTCCCCCCTAGAGACACATATGCACTTCCTCTTCCCCCCCTAGAGACACATATGCACTTCCTCTTTCCCCCCTAGAGACACAGATGTACTTCCTCTTCCCCCCTAGAGACACAGATGCACTTCTTCTTTCCCCCCTAGAGACACATATGCACTTCCTCCTTCCCCCCTAGAGACACATATGCACTTCCTCTTTCCCCCCTAGAGACACATATGCACTTCCTCTTTCCCCCCTAGAGACACATATGCACTTCCTCTTCCCCCCCTAGAGACACAGATGTACTTCCTCTTTCCCCCCTAGAGACACAGATGTACTTCCTGTGAGGAAGTAAAAAAAGACCAGATAACACAACTCAATGATACCAAATTGTACAGATTTGGAAGATTATTACAAATGAAGAATCCTGTTAGGAGAGTGACAAACAGCAAATCTTGCTACCAAATATGTTTCATCATGTCATAGCTTGAGGATGTACTGTACATGATTATGTTAAGTGTTTACTTTTTATTTATGTATTTTTGAACACACAAGCACTTAATTAATTGCCAATACATAATAGTGCTACTCAACCCACGGAGGTGGGTTCGGGTGTTGGAGCTAAACTTTGCAGCGATCTTAGACCCTGTTGTTTAAATGACAGGTGGTTGAAATATCACGTAGAAATTTGTGATAGGATATTGATCGATCATTAAGAAATGCAATTTCTACCTATAATCATTATTGAACTCGACTATACAACTGACAGGTTCGCGAGCATGCACTGAGGGGGTATAGCGGGGAGTCCTTCGGGGTACGCATGGGGTAAAGAGAGCGAGAGAGAGAGAGAAAGAGAGAGTGAGAAAGCGCGTGAAAAGAGCCGGCATCGTTTTTACCTGCATCTTTCTCCTCGGATATATCTGTAACGGGAAAACAGGAGAAAATGCTCTTTCTTCAAACCATCTTAAGGAGAGGAACACATAAAGGTAGTCATATTTTCAAAGAATATTTGCGCATGATATTATGATCATTATAATTGCATTGCTGTAACTTGAAACTCCACATGTCACCGTGCCATATAGCATGCAATAGTTTTCCTCCTTCATTCATTGAATACAAGCAAATTGACCGGTCTATTGTTTCAAACTGACCACGTTCGTCGTCATACATTAAGCTGCTATACAAATGCAAAATTCATAGTCGCAAACCATGATATGAGCACGGAACAGCGGTAGCGACCCACTTCTTCGGAGACGGTGGATACGCACACTGTCAGCGTGCTTTCCACCGAACAACATGATGATCATTCAGGATCGTCGGTATGTGATTTTCTAAAAAAGTGGTTTTGACTCTTTATGGTTCCCTCCGCTGCAGAGGAATGAGCTACAGTATGAATGCGATGGAAAATAATAACATTCTGTCGTCAAAACAAACATATCATATAAGGAGATTGTGGCCATTCAGTCAGTGGCCTAATCAACATGAAAAATGTAGTAACATTGAAATAAGCATAGAAGTTTCAGGCCAATTGAAATAGCATACAAGACGCTAATTCACAAATGTCCACCTTAAATGAATCAATTATTCTGTTAATTGAATTGAATGTATGTATTTAAAATGTATTAATTTGTTTACTTTAACGTTTAAACATGGTGCGCTAATATTTGCTGAAGCAATGTGTGTTTTTTCCTCTCCTGTCCTGTTTTGGTGGATAATTTATTTATGAATACAGTGGAGCTGATCGGCTCTTTGAAGCTACACGCTCTTCCTTCCCTGAGATGTAGTCAAATGTACAGGATGTATGGCTGCCGCCTGCCACCTGTTGGTCGGCTAGGATCCGGCAGACACCGGAACTGGTTTTATTACATAGGATTGATACAAATTCATGAATAGATTGAATAATACATACATTTATGAAATGATTGAGAAGAAACGGAATATTAATACTATTAGAATATTCACTTCATGGGTTCATTCTACTTGTCATTAATTTCGGAATTATTCCGTGTCAAATATCAGCAGGTTAGGTCCTGCTAATGTTGTCAAGTGTCCCAGTCTGCTAACCAAATGACATCCTATTCTCTATATACATGTAGTGCACTACTTTTAACCAGAGCTCTATGGCCCCTGTTGAAAAGTATAGGGCTCTGTTCAATGGTAATGTACTGTGTAGGGAATGGGGTGTGAATTGGGACGCAGCCTTAGTATGTCGGAATACATGATGAGATGTAATAATGAGGACAGACGTAATTAATATTCCCTGTGTTCTTGATTCCTCTGTGATGGCTGATCTCATCTCAACTCAACTCAGGGCTCTGAACATCCCTGAAGCTTTTATTTGGGGGGACAATTTCCTCCAGCAGTTGAGCTGACAACCACAAGACTGCAGTGTAGCTCCTGTGTGTGTGTGTGTGTGTGTGTGTGTGTGTGTGTGTGTGTGTGTGTGTGTGTGTGTGTGTGTGTGTGTGTGTGTGTGTGTGTGTGTGTGTGTGTGTGTGTGTGTGACTGCAGTGTAGCTCCTGTGTGTGTGTGTGTGTGTGTGTGTGTGTGTGTGTGTGTGTGTGTGTGTGTGTGTGTGTGTGTGTGACTGCAGTGTAGCTCCTGTGTGTGTGTGTGTGTGTGTGTGTGTGTGTGTGTGTGTGTGTGTGTGTGTGTGTGTGTGTGTGTGTGTGACTGCAGTGTAGCTCGTGTGTGTGTGTGTGTGTGTGTGTGTGTGACTGCAGTGTAGCTCCTGAGACAAGACAGATACTCAGTGGGAGCACTGACAGGAAATAATATAATTTAATATAATTTAATATAATATAATATAATATAATATGCACTGAACAAGAATATAAAAGCAACATGCAATAATTTCATTTTTTTTCTTCTTATTTGTCACATAGTAGACCTTACAGTGAAATGCTGAATACAACAGGTGTAGTAGACCTTACAGTGAAATGCTGAATACAACAGGTGTAGTAGACCTCACAGTGAAATGCTGAATACAACAGCTGTAGTAGACCTCACAGTGAAATGCTGAATACAACAGGTGTAGTAGACCTTACAGTGAAATGCTGAATACAACAGGTGTAGTAGACCTTACAGTGAAATGCTGAATACAACAGGTGTAGTAGACCTTACAGTGAAATGCTGAATACAACAGGTGTAGTAGACCTTACAGTGAAATGCTGAATACAACAGGTGTAGTAGACCTCACAGTGAAATGCTGAATACAATAGGTGTAGTAGACCTTACAGTGAAATGCTGAATACAACAGGTGTAGTAGACCTTACAGTGTAATGCTGAATACAACAGTTGTAGTAGACCTTACAGTGAAATGCTGAATACAACAGGTGTAGTAGACCTTACAGTGAAATGCTGAATACAGCAGGTGTAGTAGACCTTACAGTGAAATGCTGAATACAACATGTGTAGTAGACCTTACAGTGAAATGCTGAATACAACAGGTGTAGTAGACCTTACAGTGAAATGCTGAATACAACAGGTGCAGTAGACCTTACAGTGAAATGCTGAATACAACAGGTGTAGTAGACCTTACAGTGAAATGCTTACATACAAGCCCTCAACCCACAATGCAGTTCAAGAAATAGAGTTGACTGCAGTCAGCATGCCAATTGCATTTTAGAGCTGCCTTTTATTGTCCCCAGCACAAGGTGCACCTGTGTAATGACCATGCTGTCAGCTTCTTGATATGGCCACACCTGTCAGGTGGATGTATTATCTTGGCAAAGGAGAAATGCTCACTAACAGGGATGTAAACACATTTGTGAACAGAATCTGAGAGAAATACGCTTTTTTTTGTGTGTATGAAACATTTCTGGGATAGTTTATTTCAGCTCATAATACATGGAACCAAAATGTTATATGTTGCATTTATATATATTTTTGTTCAGTATAATTGAATAAATTCGAACTGAAACAAATAAAATAGAATGATTTACTACTTACATGAGATGTTTACTGTGTGGCTGTTCTAAGGAATAGTTGAGCCACTCGAGAAACTCTCTTATCTGAAACAGAACTGTCTGGTTCGCTCACACAGAAGCAGTCTGAAATGACACTCAATACGTTTTTAACCCACACTATACACTCTGGGGCTGACTTTTAGGGCACTTTGTGTGTGTGTGGATAAATCCCCCGTTATCCCCCCCTGTTATCCCCCTCTGTTATCCCCCCTCTGTTATCCCCCCTCTGTTATCCCCCCTCTGTTATCCCCCTCTGTTCCCCCCCCTGTTATCCCCCCCTGTTATCCCCCTCTGTTATCCCCCTCTGTTTTCCCCCTCTGTTTTCCCCCTCTGTTTTCCCCCTCTGTTTTCCCCCTGTTTTCCCCCCCTGTTTTCCCCCTCTGTTTTCCCCCTCTGTTTTCCCCCTCTGTTTTCCCCCTCTGTTTTCCCCCCCTGTTCCCCCCCCCCTGTTTTCCCCCTCTGTTTTCCCCCTCTGTTTTCCCCCTCTGTTCCCCCCCCCTGTTTTCCCCCTCTGTTCCCCCCCCCCCCTGTTTTCCCCCTCTGTTTTCCACCTCTGTTATCCCCCTCTGTTATCCCCCTCTGTTATCCCCCCCCTGTTATCCCCCCTGTTATCCCCCTCTGTTATCCCCCTCTTCCCCCCCCCTGTTTTCCCCCTCTGTTTTCCCCCCCTGTTATCCCCCCTGTTATCCCCCTCTGTTATCCCCCTCTGTTCCCCCCCTGTTATCCCCCTCTGTTATCCCCCTGTTTTCCCCCTCTGTTATCCCCCCTCTGTTTCCCCCCCTGTTATCCCCCCCCTGTTATCCCCCCTCTGTTATCCCCCTCTGTTTTCCCCCTCTGTTTTCCCCCTCTGTTATCCCCCCCTGTTTTCCCCCCCTGTTTCCCCCCCCTGTTATCCCCCTGTTATCCCCCTCTGTTTTCCCCCCCTGTTATCCCCCCTGTTATCCCCCTCTGTTATCCCCCTCTGTTCCCCCCCCTGTTATCCCCCCTGTTATCCCCCTCTGTTATCCCCCTCTTTCCCCCCCCTGTTTTCCCCCTCTGTTTTCCCCCCCTGTTATCCCCCCTGTTATCCCCCTCTGTTATCCCCCTCTTTCCCCCCCTGTTTTCCCCCTCTGTTTTCCCCCCCTGTTATCCCCCCTGTTATCCCCCTCTGTTATCCCCCTCTGTTCCCCCCCCTGTTATCCCCCTCTGTTATCCCCCTGTTTTCCCCCTCTGTTACCCCCCCTCTGTTTCCCCCCCTGTTATCCCCCCTCTGTTATCCCCCTCTGTTATCCCCCTCTGTTATCCCCCTCTGTTTTCCCCCTCTGTTATCCCCCCCTGTTTTCCCCCTCTGTTTTCCCCCCCTGTTTCCCCCCCCTGTTATCCCCCTGTTATCCCCCTCTGTTATCCCCCTCTGTTTTCCCCCTCTGTTATCCCCCTCTGTTTCCCCCCCCCCCGTTATCCCCCCTCTGTCCCCCCCCCCTGTTATCCCCTCCTGTTTCCCCCCCTGTTTTTGCCCTGTTTTCCCCCTCTGTTCTCCCCCCTCTGTTATCCCCCTCTGTTCTCCCCCTCTGTTTTCCCCCTCTGTTTTCCCCCTCTGTTATCCCCCTCTGTTTTCCCCCTCTGTTATCCCCCTCTGTTTCCCCCCTGTTTCCCCCCTGTTCTCCCCCTCTGTTTTCCCCCCCTGTTTTCCCCCTCTGTTTCCCCCTCTGTTTTCCCCCTCTGTTTCCCCCCTTTTTCCCCCCTGTTTTCCCTCTGTTTTCCCCCTCTGTTTCCCCCCTGTTTTCCCCCTCTGTTTTCCCCCCTGTTATCCCCTCTGTTTTCCCCCTCTTTTCTCCCCCTCTGTTATCCCCTCTGTTTTCCCCCTCTGTTTCCCCCCTGCCCCCCCCCCTGTTTTTTCCCTCTGTTCTCCCCCTCTGTTCTCCCCCTCTGTTTTCCCCCTCTGTTTTCCCCCTCTGTTATCCCCCTCTGTTTCCCCCCCTGTTTTCCCCCTCTGTTTTCCCCCTCTGTTTTCCCCCTCTGTTTTCCCCCTGTTTTCCCCCCCTGTTTTCCCCCTCTGTTTTCCCCCTCTGTTTTCCCCCTCTGTTTTCCCCCTCTGTTTTCCCCCCCTGTTCCCCCCCCCCTGTTTTCCCCCTCTGTTTTCCCCCTCTGTTTTCCCCCTCTGTTCCCCCCCCCTGTTTTCCCCCTCTGTTCCCCCCCCCCCTGTTTTCCCCCTCTGTTTTCCACCTCTGTTATCCCCCTCTGTTTTCCCCCTCTGTTTTCCCCCTCTGTTATCCCCCTCTGTTTCCCCCTCTGTTTTCCCCCCTGTTTTCCCCCTCTGTTTTTTCCCTCTGTTTTTTCCCTCTGTTCTCCCCCTCTGTTTTCCCCCTCTGTTATCCCCCTCTGTTTTCCCCCTCTGTTTTCCCCCTCTGTTCTCCCCCTCTGTTTTCCCCCTCTGTTTTCCCCCCTCTGTTATCCCCCTCTGTTTCCCCCCCCCTGTTTTCCCCCTCTGTTCCCCCCCCCCTGTTTTCCCCCTCTGTTTTCCACCTCTGTTATCCCCCTCTGTTTTCCCCCTCTGTTTTCCCCCTCTGTTCTCCCCCCCTGTTTTCCCCCTCTGTTTTCCCCCTCTGTTTCCCCCTCTGTTTTCCCCCTGTTTCCCCCCCTCTTTTCCCCCTCTGTTTTCCCCCTCTGTTTTCCCCCTCTGTTATCCCCCTCTGTTTCCCCCTCTGTTTTCCCCCTCTGTTCTCCCCCTCTGTTTTCCCCCTCTGTTTTCCCCCTCTGTTATCCCCCTCTGTTTTCCCCCTCTGTTATCCCCCCCTGTTTTCCCCCTCTGTTTTCCCCCTCTGTTTTCCCCCTCTGTTTTCCCCCTCTGTTCTCCCCCTCTGTTCTCCCCCTCTGTTTCCCCCCCTGTTTCCCCTCTGTTCTCCCCCTCTGTTTCCCCCCGTTTTCCCCCTCTGTTTTCCCCCTCTGTTTTCCCCCTCTGTTCTCCCCCTCTGTTCTCCCCTCTGTTTTCCCCCTCTGTTATCCCCTTCTGCTTTCCCCCTCTGTTTTCCCCCTCTGTTTTCCCCCTCTGTTTTTCCCCCTCTGTTTCCCCTCTGTTTCCCCCCTGTTTCCCCCTCTGTTTTCCCATCTGTTTCCCCTTCTGTTTCCCCTTCTGTTTCCTCCTCTGTTTCCCCTTCTGTTTCCCCCTCTGTTTCCCCCTCTGTTTCCCCTTCTGTTTCCCCTTCTGTTTCCTCCTCTGTTTCCCCTCTGTTTTCCCCCTCTGTTCCCCCCCCTGTTTTCCCCCTCTGTTTTCCCTCTGTTTCCCCTTCTGTTTCCCCCTCTGTTTCCCCTTCTGTTTCCCCTTCGGTTTCCTCCTCTGTTTCCCCCCTCTGTTTTCCCCCTCTGTTTTTCCCCCTCTGTTTCCCCCCTGTTTCCCCCCCCTTTTTCCCCCTCTGTTTCCCCTTCTGTTTCCCCTTCTGTTTCCTCCTCTGTTTCCCCTCTGTTTCCCCCCTCTGTTTCCCCCTCTGTTTCCCCTTCTGTTTCCCCTTCTGTTTCCTCCTCTGTTTCCCCTCTGTTTTCCCCCTCTGTTTCCCCCCCCTGTTTTCCCCCTCTGTTTTCCCTCTGTTTCCCCTTCTGTTTCCCCCTCTGTTTCCCCTTCTGTTTCCCCTTCGGTTTCCTCCTCTGTTTCCCCCCTCTGTTTTCCCCCTCTGTTTTTCCCCCTCTGTTTCCCCCCTGTTTCCCCCCCCTTTTTCCCCCTCTGTTTTCCCTCTGTTTCCCCCCTGTTTCCCCCTCTGTTTCCCCCTCAGTTTCCCCCTCTGTGTTCCTCCCTGTTTTCCCCCCTGTTTTCCCCCTCTGTTCTCCCCCTCTGTCTCCCCCTCTGTTCTCCCCCCTCTGTTCTCCCCCTCTGTTTCCCCCTCTGTCTCCCCCTCTGTTCTCCCCCTCTGTTTCCCCCTCTGTTTCCCCCTCTGTTTCCCCCTCTGTTTCCCCCTCTGTTTTCCCCCTCTTTTTTCCCCCTCTGTTTCCCCCTCTGTCTCCTCCTCTGTTCTCCCCCCTCTGTTTCCCCCTCTGTTTCCCCCTCTGTTTCCCCCTCTGTCTCCTCCTCTGTTCTCCCCCCTCTGTTTCCCCCTCTGTCTCCCCCTCTGTTCTCCCCCCTCTGTTTCCCCCTCTGTTTCCCCCTCTGTTTCCCCCTCTGTTTCCCCCTCTGTTTCCCCCTCTGTTATCCCCCTCTGTTTCCCCCTCTGTGTCCCTCCCTGTTTTCCGCTTATATCACCTGAGGGTGTTTCCACTGAGACAATATCCCGGATCATATTTTCTCTGTTAAGTCGTAGATTTACGGTACAAGACATATGATACTTTTGTAATAGATCAAACTTCCTCCTTGGCATTCACTGTAGATGATTGTGGTGTGTGTGTGTGTGTGTGTGTGTGTGTGTGTGTGTGTGTGTGTGTGTGTGTGTGTGTGTGTGTGTGTGTGTGTGTGTGTGTGTGTGTGTGTGTGTGTGTGTGTGTGATTGTGGTGTGTGTATGCGTGCGTGTGTGATTGTGGTGTGTGTGAATGTGGTGTGTGTGTGTGATTGTGGTGTGTGTGTGTGTGATTGTGGTGTGTGTGTGTGTGTGTGATTGCGGTGTGTGTGTGTGATTGTGGTGTGTGTGTGTGTGATTGCGGTGTGTGTGTATGTGTGATTGTGGTGTGTGTGTGTGTGTGTGATTGTGGTGTGTGTGTGTGTGTGTGATTGTGGTGTTTGTGTGTGTGTGTGATTGTGGTGTGTGTGTGTGTGTGATTGTGGTGTGTGTGTGTGTGTGTGATTGCGGTGTGTGTGTGTGATTGTGGTGTGTGTGTGTGTGATTGTGGTGTGTGTGTGTGAGATTGTGGAGTGTGTGTGTGTGTGTGATTGTGGAGTGTGTGTGTATGTGTGATTGTGGAGTGTGTGTGTGTGTGTGATTGTGGTGTGTGTGTGTATGTGTGATTGTGGTGTGTGTGTGTGTGTGTGATTGTGGTGTGTGTGTGTATGTGTGATTGTGGAGTGTGTGTGTATGTGTGATTGTGGAGTGTGTGTGTGTGTGAGATTGTGGAGTGTGTGTGTATGTGAGATTGTGGAGTGTGTGTGTATGTGTGATTGTGGTGTGTGTGTGTGTGTGTGATTGCGGTGTGTGTGTGTGTGTGTGAGATTGTGGAGTGTGTGTGTGTGTGAGATTGTGGAGTGTGTGTGTGTGTGAGATTGTGGAGTGTGTGTGTGAGATTGTGGAGTGTGTGTGTATGTGTGATTGTGGTGTGTGTGTGTGTGTGTGATTGTGGAGTGTGTGTGTGTGTGAGATTGTGGAGTGTGTGTGTGTGTGAGATTGTGGAGTGTGTGTGTGTGTGAGATTGTGGAGTGTGTGTGTGTGTGAGATTGTGGAGTGAGTGTGTGTGAGATTGTGGCGTGTGTGTGTGTGAGATTGTGGAGTGAGTGTGTGTGAGATTGCGGTGTGTGTGTGTGTGTGTGATTGTGGAGTGTGTGTGTGTGATTGTGGAGTGTGTGTGTATGTGTGATTGTGGAGTGTGTGTGTGTGTGTGATTGTGGAGTGTGTGTGTGTGATTGTGGAGTGTGTGTGTGTGATTGTGGAGTGTGTGTGTGTGTGTGAGAGCTATAAATCTGGTGGTATTTTGATGCTACGCTAATAAATAAAAATGTTGTTACAACTCTGCCAATTGGAAATGAGTCAAAGTGGAATACATCCTGATTGGTATCAAACTGATGTATTTTGATGCTCTGCCAGTGTATTTGTACTGTAATTGTTGAGCATTACTCATATATTTTCATTGTGTTTTCAACCCTTTATTTTCCATTTTGGGCAGGTTCACCATGATCAGAATGGAACACAATTCACTACATTTAAAGTTCCATTGTACTATGATTGTTGTGCATTACTCAGATACTGTGGTCCTCTTGGGCAGGTTTGTGACTATTACATTGTGTGTCACGTTTAATATGTGCCCCCCCCGCCTCGTTTCTCACAAAAGCGAAACCCTGCGTCTGGGATTTGTTGTAGACTCCCTCCGGCTGTGCTAATAAAACTGTTTCTCTTGTTCCATCTCTGAGAGATATGTGTTTGGCTGGTGGAAGGCAACCCCCAGGCTACTCCCTATTATTCTGAGTTTAATATAAATGTTCTTCTTAAGTTCTGAACCCACACACAGACTCCCTTGAACACCAAATCTACTGTAGCATAAATAAATAGAAACATGAAGTATGCTTCTTCATAGTTTCTTGATAGTGTTTAGGGTTTGTTCTTACGAGGTACTGAGACCAGCTTAATCAGTGCATATTGTTATCCGAACTGGGTTTGAAATATTATTTTAAATCATTCAAATACTTTGTGTTTGCTCGTCTGCATGGAGTACCAGATGGGGTCGGGTTTGCACTTTTGGAACTATTCTATTGGTTCCATTGCATCAAACAAGCTCAATCAAGCCCTGCTAAAGTATTTGAAAATAATTTAGAATAGTATTTGAACCCAGGGCATATTTTTATTAGTTTCTTGGATAATCCGTTAAATAAAGAATCATATCAGTATTTGTTCAAGCCTTGGAGCTCTGTCAGAGGAGAGGAGAGAGGAGGGATTCTTCTGTACTTTAGTGAATAACAAACTATCCTGAATTATTTCTACAGGTTTTAGCTGTTGGCAAAATTGCAGCATTTTGTTGTTGAATATCATGTTTACTAGTCTACTGCATGTCTTTTGTTGAAGTAAGCCCTTGATGCCTTTCTGCACTGAGACATTTTGTAGTATTCAGTATACAAGTAAGCTCGCTGCTTTTTGAAAGGAGAAGAGAGACGTGATACCGGTGTTTTTTTTACCGAGCTGTAACGGTAGATACAAGTCAGAAACACTCTTAACTATGACGCAGTGACTTTATCCAACTAACCCAAAGTCTGGCCTGAAAGTCTCTTTCCCTTGTTCTTTCTTGTCTTTACGTCCCTGCATGTTTTAGTTGAAGTACTTCAAGGCATTTGCCTAATGTGTTTATATCAACTTACTCATGATGGTTAATGGTGCTTTAAAGTGCTGCTGGAGTTACGTAATGCTCTGTCATTGTGTCCCTGAATGACTTTAACTGTACGTGAAGTCCTCTTCATGGTTTAGGGCATGGAGACATGGAGGGAAGGGGAGAGCAGGAGGGACTGTCTGTACGTGAAATCCTCTTCATGGTTTAGGGCTCTGTGTCTCCAATGATGTTTTCAAACCTGGGTAAACTTAAGTAATATGTTTCAAATACTTGACGATGCGCTTTGATTTAGCTTGGAGTTTGCACTTTTGGAACTCTTCGAGTGGTTCCATTGTAGCCTACCGGACAAACCAAAGAAACCACTTTTGGGACTCTTCGGGTGGTTCCGCGGGTTGAATAAATAGACATTATTTACTTAGAAATATATAAAGCAAATATTTTACCATTGTAGTCTAGAAACTGCACCTCGCAGGCAAAAACATATTTGACGGCAGAGAGAAAGATTTGCAGGTTTAAAGTTAATGTCCTGCAAATTTCTACAAAAAAAATCTACACACTTTTCCATGGGGCAGAGATAACATTTTGCAGTTTTGAAACTCATTTCATGTGATTCTACTCATTTTGTCATAGGATGGAGAGAACATTTTTCAGATTTAAATCTAGATCTCTGCATTTCTACACATTTATATCTATGACTTATGCCATATTAATGATATCTGAGTGAAAGTGACTAACAAAATCAATGGGGGGGGGGGGCCCTGCCTTGGGTGCCTGGTCAGTAATACGGCCATGATTACTACGAGGTTTAGATAGCTGGCTAGACTTACTTACGTAGCAATCTATAAAACGTTAGCTGACATGGTTGTCGGTGACTGACAATACAAGAGGAAAGATGCTGATGCAGAACTAGGCTTATAAACGGCACCTTGTGTATTCTACTATTGCTAAGTTATCGGCGGTCACAGAGAGACAGATGCACATCTTGATGTTTGTTTAGCGTCTTTAGTTCTTACTCCTCTTTGCAATGCAAATGAGTTTTGTATGAGGCTTTATCCTCTTGTCACGAGAGATTAATTACTAGATTATTAGCAGTCATATGCATATCATAGTTGTCCGGGGGAGGCTCGCTGAAATCCTCGCGAAACAGAGCAGAGCTCTGTATGGGGTCTGTTTTGGTTTTTCTTCATTTATCTTATGCTGCATGCCTTCCTAATGAAGGTAAAATATCCAACTCTTCAGTTTGATTCATCCTTGAGCAACTTTGAAAGTACAGTACAGAGAAAATGAGAATAAGGAATCATCAACAATATAGTGTTATAATTTCATGAAGGCAACATTCAGAAGATTAGTGAGGGGAGTAAGGTTATTGATCTGTCATCATGGTAGTGTGTGTGTACCTGTGTGTGTGTGTGTGTACACGTGCGTGTGTGTGTGTGTGTGTGTCTGTGTGCGTGCGTGCGTGTGTGTGCGTGTATGTGTGTGTGTACGTGTGTGTGTACGTGTGTGTGTGTGTGCGTAAGTGTGTGTGTGTGTGTGTGTGTGTGTGTGTGTGTGTGTGCGTGTGTGTGTGTGAGGTGGTACTGTAGAAGATAC
>NW_026600236.1:65815-73315 GCF_029448725.1 Salvelinus fontinalis
GACACTTGAATAACGTGCCATAGAATTCTGCGGCGTCCCGCTACCTGTGCTGCTGTACGCCGCCATTTTTAAAGGAAGAACCCCGGTGGCTTATGGGAGCTAGCTGCTGTAACTGGTTAGGGTTCATTAGGCACCAAACAGAAGAAATATTGTCCACTAAGAAACGTTTTTGTTTGTTTGTTGTTTTATGTGCGATATGTTTTGCTACATGTGTACTAATGAATACGCCCCTGGATGTTGATGTGTGTGGACAGTGTTTCTCTGAAGTCATCTCTGTGACTCAGGATGACTCTACATGAGAATCTCTCCACAGGCACGTCAAGCACCGTAAAAAGGGAAAGGAAGCGTTTTGTATGAATGTTGCGGCAACGAGATATAAAAATGTATATTAGATATTTTCTTCCCTTGATGAAAGTTTAGGATGCCCCCCCCCCCACCCTCCCCCACACACCCTCCCCCACACACACACACACACACACACACACACACACACACACACACACACACACACACACACACACACACACACACACACACACACACACACACACACACACACAGGAGCTACACACACATACACACACACGCAGTCAGGCACACATTAAAGATGGATGACGTAAGCTATGTCGATGCAAACGCCACCATTTTCTCCCTTTCATAACAATAGGGTTCTATCCGTTTCCATGGTGACGGGATATCACTTAGGGTGCTATCTGTATTGGTCACGTAAACAGTTTTGCAAAATGTTATCGCAGGCGTAGCAAAAATGCTTATGTTTCTAGCTCCAACAGAGCAGTAATATCTAGCACTACAATAACAATACACATATCATATTTAAAAAAATAAAATAAATACAGAACAAGAAATGAAGACATATCAGAGTATCTGGAATATAAATATATACACTGAGTGGACAAAACATTATGAACACCTGCTCTTTACATGACCAACACTTACCAGGGGAATTCAGGTGAAACCTATGATACCTTCTTGATATCACTTGTTAAATTCACTTCAATCAGTGTAGATGAAGTGCAGGAGACAGGTTAAAAATTTATTTTTAAGCCTTGAAACAGTTGAGACATGGATTATATATGTGTGCCATTCAGAGGGTGAATGGGCAAGACAAAATATTGAAGTACCTTTGAACGGGGTGTGGTAGTAGGTGCCAGGCGCACCGGTTTGTGTTAAGAACTGCAACGCTGCTGGGTTTTTCACGCTCAACAGTTTCCCTTGTGTATCAAAAATAGTCCACCACCCAAAGGACATCCAGCCAGCTTGACACAACTGTAGGACGCATTAGAGTCAACATGGGCCAGCATCACTGTGGAACGCTTTCACCCCGAAGAATTGAGGCTGTTCTGAGGGTCAACAGGGGAGGGGGAGTTGAATTTCAATATTAGGAATGTTGGCTTAATGTTTGGTACACTCAGTGTATACAGTACCAGTCAAAAGTTTGAACACATTTACCCATTCAAGGTTTTTTATTTATTTTTTACTATTTTCTACAATGTGGAATAATAGTGAAGACATCAAAACTTTGAAATAGCACATCATGTAATAACCATAAAAGTGTTAAACAAATCTGAGATTCTTCAAAGTAGCCACTCTTTGAAAGTTTCTTCAAGCGCAGTCGCAAAAACCATCAGGCGCTAAAATGAAACTGGTTCTCATGAGGACCGCTACAGGAAAGGAAGGCCCAGAGTTACCTCTGCTGCAGAGGATAAGTCCATTAGAATTAACTGCACCTCAGATTGCAGCTCAAATAAATGCTTCACAGAGTTCAAGTAACAGACACATCTCAACATCAACTGTCCAGAGGAGACTTTGTGAATCAGGCCTTCATGGTTGAATTGCTGCAAGGAAACAACTACTAAAGGACACCAATAATAAACACGAGCAATGGACATTAGACTGGTGGAATCTGTCCTTTGGTCTGATGAATCAAAATGTGTAATTTTTGGTTCCAACCAACGTGTCTTTATGAGACGCAGAGTAGATGAACGGATGATTTGCGTGTGTGCTTCCCACCGTGAAGCATGGAGGAGGAGGTGGGCTGGTGTGGGGGTGCTTTGCTGGTGACACTGTCTGTGATTTATTTAGTATTCAAGGCACACTTAACCAGCATGGCCACCACAGCATTCTGCAGCGATACGCCATCCCATCTGGTTTGCGTTTAGTGGGATTATAATTTGTTTTTCAACAGGCCAATTTAACCAAGAAGGAGAGTGATAGAGTGCTCCATCAGATGACCTGGCCTCCACAATCACCCGACCTTAACCTAGTTGAGATGGTTTGGGATGAGTTGGACCGCAGAGTGAAAGAAAAGCAGCCAACAAGTGCTCAGCATATGTGGGAACTCCTTCAAGTCTGTTGGAAAAGCGTTCCTCATGAAGCTGTTCGAGAGAATGCCAAGAGTGTGAAAAGCTGTCATTGTCACGTTCCTGACCGGTTTTCTGTTATTTTGTATGTGTTTGACGGTCAGGGCGTGAGTTTGGGTGGGTAGTCTATGTTATGTGTTTCTATGTTTGTTAAAGGGTGACCTGATATGGCTCTCAATTAGAGGCAGGTGGTTTTCATTTCCTCTGATTGAGAGCCATATTAAGGTATGTGTTTTCACATTGATTGTTGTGGGTGGTTGTCTCCTGTGTCTGTGTTTGTCGCGCCACACGGGACTCGGTTTGTTTGTACGTTCGTTCTTTTGTGTAGTCTGTTTTTCCTGTTTGTGCGTTCTTCGTTACATGTAAGTTCGCATGTCCAGGTCTGTCTACGTCGTTTGTTATTTTGTAAATTATCAAGTGTATTTCGTGTCAGTCTTCGTCTTGCAATAATTCATTATGTCTAACTACCACGCTGCATATTGGTCATCTGATCCGTCTCGCCTCTCTTCGTCTGAGGAGGAAGACGAAGTAGACAATCGTTACAGTCATCAAGGCAAAGGGTGGCTACTTTGAAGAATCTAAAATATATTTTGATTTGTTTAACACGTTTTTAGTTACTAAATGACTCCATATGTGTTATTTCATAGTGTTGATGTCTTCACCATTATTCTACAATGTAGAAAATACTAAAATAAAGAAAACCCTTGAATGAGGTGTGTCCAAAATTTTGACTGGTACTGAATATTGCATTCTGTGTTATTCACACCCTTAATAAAGATGAGCTGACTGTATAAATTATATTATTGTTATAACATGTATGACATCTCCCAGTCTGTTGTCCCGACTTGCTTCGAGATGTCCATCATTGTTCTTGTACCCAAGATTGTCAAGGTAACTGAATGACTATCGTCCCGTAGCAGTCACTTCTGTCATCATGAAGTGCTTTGAGAGACTAGTTAAGGACCATATCACCTCCACCCTACCTGACACCCTAGACCCACTACAATTTGCATACCGCCCCAATAGGTCCACGGATGACGCAATCTCCAATGCACTGCACACTGCCCTAACCCACCTGGACAATATGTGTGAATGCTGTTCATCGACTACAGCTCAGACTTCAACTAGGGATATATATATATAACTAGGGTTATTCAAATACTTGTGAGTATCCATTTTTTGTGCTCCATTTGTAGGCCTACTTTAACACAGAAAGGCTTATCCATGTGACATTGTTACATACAAGGATATACCATGACATTTCAAATGATTCACTTTATTAATAATTATTAATTATTAAAAAACAACACACTTCTCAATGTAGTTTTTATAACATGTACGGAGTTTTTATATTTGTAGTTTTTTTATGTGCCCCATAAAAAGTCTGGTAGGAGACCGGTAGCCTTCACGTGTGTAGCTTGTTGTTTGTGTTGGGCAATCAAAGTGAAACTGGACAATAGCCTCCATGTGTAGCAAGTGGAGTGAGGGTTCACCTTTGCAATGTAATGCAAGATGGAATAAAATTATGGGAATTAAAAGTGAGCAAAATGAGAAGGAGTAGGCTACAACGAGCAACCAACAGGTTAGGCTTCTGTTTCAGCTGAAAGGTGTTGGGGAGAAAGCGTAGCATGTGGCCTCAATTAGCCTAGCGAGCTATAGCTGGCTAGCTTAGGCAAAAACACCTTTTCCCCGCTGATCCTCAAGTTGGGGGCCCCACAGGGGTGCATGCTCAGCCCCCTCCTCTACTCCCTGTTCACCCATGACTGTGTGGCCACGTACGTCTCCCAACTCAGTCATCAAGTTTGCTTGATGTGGTAGGCCTGATTACCAACAACGATGACACGGCCTACCGTGAGGAGGTGAGGTCCCTGGCGGAATTACTTCAACCTCAACGTCAACAAAAAGAAGGAGCTGATCGTGGACTACAGGAGACAGCAGATAGAGAGCACTCACCCGCCCACATCAACGGGGCCGCAGTGGAGAGAGTCAAACATCTGACTAGAACTCCTCTCCTCCCTCTTCTCCGGCATCAACGTTTTGTTGTAGCACCCAGGATGAATGGGACAAAGGATCCAGGTTAGGGGGTAGTAGAATTTTCTAGTCGAATTTCTGGTGACCGTCGGTCTTTCGCTGCCTTCTTGTATAATGTGAGGATATTATAGTGAATGTCTTTCACCTTGATTACTCCCTGTACTCTCTATTTTCCCTGGATTTGATAGATGGCTTAGTGAGTCATCCACTGAATAATCTTCTGATACGTGGAACTACTCTGGTGTTTGAGAAGGAAAGCAGAACTCCCCAGTGGACAAAACCGGTTGTCATGACGCCATTACGACTGTCTTTAATGACACGTCGTCATCTTGCTAATAGTTTTATCTATTTTCACCAGTTTTTATTTTTAAAATTGCGGTGTTATTTCCAAGCTTAGGTTTTTTCCCCCTTTTCTTTTAGCAGCAAATGGCCTGTGCTGTGTGTCTTAGTCATCTTGAATTATTACGTGTAACAGTGGTTGTTTCTCCTGGGTTCTGTAGGCCTAGTGTGTATCCTAAATGGCATGCTATTCCCTATGTAGTGCACACCCATACGGCTCTGATCAAAAGTAATGCAGTATATAGGGGATAGGATGATGTTTGGGACAGCCCTATAACCAACCAGCCACCTACAGGTATGATTCATTATTTTCTAACTGTTGGAAATTAATTAGGTCTCATTTTTTTTTTGTTGAGTCAGTTTTACACTCATTAACAATTCCTAACAAATAAGTCATTGTACCGGTGCAGAATGTATTTCCTAAGAAGTAAAGGTATGTAATGCAAGCTAACATCGGTACTGTAGCTAGATCATCAACCTATGACAGTTCAACTGAGCTCAACTGTCGTTCATGGTGGAGCGCTTACATAATCCAAAGAGCTCACTCTCATTGATGACTTACTTGAAGATGGTGTTAGTAGAGACGGGAGTCTACCGTGTGTGTGGCCTCCTGCAGGCTGTTATGCATTACTCTTGGCTGGGTGGGGACGAGGATGGAGCAGGGGGCGGGGACTGGGGACTGGATGGGGACAGGGATGGAGCAGGGGGTGAGGACTGGGGACTGGATGGGGACAGGGATGGGGCAGGGGTGAGGACTGGATGGGGACAGGGATGGGGCAGGGGGTGGGGACTGGGGACTGGATGGGGACAGGGATGGAGCAGGGGGTGGGGACTGGGGACTGGATGGGGACAGGGATGGAGCAGGGGGTGGGGACTGGATGGGGACAGGGATGGGGCAGGGGGTGGGGACTGGGGACTGGATGGGGACAGGGATGGAGCAGGGGGGTGGGGACTGGGGACTGGATGGGGACAGGGATGGGGCAGGGGGTGAGGACTGGATGGGGACAGGGATGGGGCAGGGGGTGGGGACTGGGGACTGGATGGGGACAGGGATGGGGCAGGGGGTGAGGACTGGATGGGGACAGGGATGGGGCAGGGGGTGAGGACTGGATGGGGACAGGGATGGGCCAGGGGGTGGGGACTGGGGACTGGATGGGGACAGGGATGGGGCAGGGGGGGGGGGGGGACTGGGGACTGGATGGGGACAGGGATGGGGCAGGGGGAGGGGACTGGGGACTGGATGGGGACAGGGATGGAGCAGGGGGTGGGGACTGGGGACTGGATGGGGACAGGGATGGAGCAGGGGGTGAGGACTGGGGACTGGATGGGGACAGGGATGGGGCAGGGGGTGAGGACTGGATGGGGACAGGGATGGGGCAGGGGGTGGGGACTGGGGACTGGATGGGGACAGGGATGGAGCAGGGGGTGGGGACTGGGGACTGGATGGGGACAGGGATGGAGCAGGGGGTGGGGACTGGGGACTGGATGGGGACAGGGATGGAGCAGGGGGTGGGGACTGGGGACTGGATGGGGACAGGGATGGAGCAGGGGGTGAGGACTGGGGACTGGATGGGGACAGGGATGGAGCAGGGGGTGAGGACTGGGGACTGGATGGGGACAGGGATGGAGCAGGGGGTGGGGACTGGGGACTGGATGGGGACAGGGATGGAGCAGGGGGTGAGGACTGGGGACTGGATGGGGACAGGGATGGAGCAGGGGGTGGGGACTGGGGACTGGATGGGGACAGGGATGGAGCAGGGGGTGGGGACTGGGGACTGGATGGGGACAGGGATGGGGCAGGGGGTGAGGACTAGATGGGGACAGGGATGGGGCAGGGGGTGGGGACTGGGGACTGGATGGGGACAGGGATGGAGCAGGGGGTGGGGACTGGGGACTGGATGGGGAAAGGGATGGAGCAGGGGGTGGGGACTGGGGACTGGATGGGGACAGGGATGGAGCAGGGGGTGAGGACTGGGGACTGGATGGGGACAGGGATGGGGCAGGGGGTGAGGACTGGATGGGGACAGGGATGGGGCAGGGGGTGAGGACTGGATGGGGACAGGGATGGGGCAGGGGGTGGGGACTGGGGACTGGATGGGGACAGGGATGGAGCAGGGGGTGGGGACTGGGGACTGGATGGGGACAGGGATGGAGCAGGGGGTGGGGACTGGGGACTGGATGGGGACAGGGATGGAGCAGGGGGGGGGGGGACTGGGGACTGGATGGGGACAGGGATGGGGCAGGGGGAGGGGACTGGGGACTGGATGGGGACAGGGATGGAGCAGGGGGTGAGGACTGGGGACTGGATGGGGACAGGGATGGGGCAGGGGGTGAGGACTGGATGGGGCAGGGGGTGGGGACTGGGGACTGGATGGGGACAGGGATGGAGCAGGGGGTGGGGACTGGGGACTGGATGGGGACAGGGATGGAGCAGGGGGTGGGGACTGGGGACTGGATGGGGACAGGGATGGAGCAGGGGGTGAGGACTGGGGACTGGATGGGGACAGGGATGGAGCAGGGGGTGAGGACTGGGGACTGGATGGGGACAGGGATGGAGCAGGGGGTGGGGACTGGGGACTGGATGGGGACAGGGATGGGGCAGGGGGTGAGGACTAGATGGGGACAGGGATGGGGCAGGGGGTGGGGACTGGGGACTGGATGGGGACAGGGATGGAGCAGGGGGTGGGGACTGGGGACTGGATGGGGACAGGGATGGAGCAGGGGGTGGGGACTGGGGACTGGATGGGGA